>NW_026517566.1:0-33778 GCF_026319265.1 Colletotrichum chrysophilum | reverse complement strand
AATAGGCAAGAAGTTATAAATCTAAGAAAAAAAGAATAGTAGCTTCTAGTTAGCTAGCTTAGTAGTTAAAGTAGGGGGCCTATACAGATAAAATTTCAGGCCTGCGCGGATAGTAAATCCCTATTATATATATTAACTATTAGTATATATATATAATTAGTATTAATTATTAAGTTTTGTATATAATTACTAGCTAAAAATATTTTTTAATATATTAGCTTAATAACTAGTCTAGTTAAGTTAAGTTACTTAATTTAGCTGACTTTAGCCTAGTCTTAGTTAATAGGGTGACTTAACTAGCTTAATCTTAATTAACTTATTAATATAACTTAACTCAACTAAATCCTAACCCTATATGTATATAATACTTAGAATCTCTTTTTTTATAATAAATACTTTAAGTATTAAGTAAAAATATCTTTTAAAGCTAAGTAGAGTAGCTATTAAATTATTATATTTATTTCTTTTTCAGAGTATATTTCTTACTAAACTAAATAGAAAAGGGCTTATTCTAATTATATTTATCATAAAAAAAACTCCTTATATTCATATAAGCTTAACTATAATTAAGAGATAACTAAATAAGTTAAGTATATTAAGAAAAATAATAAGAAGAAGGGTTTTTTAAATAATACTTTTTATAAAAAAGTAGAAATATTAATATTATACTAAATGCTAAGTATGAATATCTTAGAGGTAAGATAATTATATTAATATATAAACTATTAATTAACCAATTTACTAAGTTAGCTATAGATTATAAATTTAAGTTATAATAATATTCTCTTATAGTTTTTTATAAGATCTTTAATAGAAATCTACATAAATAGGTTAGCTTTCTATTGATAGAAATAAAGTTAAAAACAGAAGAAAAACAAAAATGAAAGCTACTACTTATTATATTTAGAGAAGTAATTAGTTTAGCTTCGTTTTAAATCTTTTAGAAGGTCATATTAATTTCTTTAGAAGTCTTTTGTATCCTTAGTTTGTATAATTTTAATTAGTGTTTTCTATTATTATATATCCCCTCTGTTTTTATAACTTTATATATTAAAAGTAAAACAAATAATGTAATATATAATTAATATATATTTTAATACAAAAGTAACTAAATATAAGTAAATAAACTACTATTTTACTTATTGAAAATAAATACAAATAAATAAATCTTGTAAATATAACTATCTTTTAGCTCCTCTATATCTTTATGTTAGCTATTAAATTCTTTATTTTTATAAAGATACCTATTATTATTTTATTTTTTCTCTACCAAGTATTAACTTTAGTTTACAATATTTTATTTTATGCTTATAATTACTTAATTTATATTTTTATAATATTAAAGTTATTTATCTTTATTTCTCCTAATATAAATAACTTATTAAAGTTTAATATTTCTATTAGCTTAAGTATATTAAGATTAAGTTAATTTGTAATAAGAAAAATCTTATTTAAAAGCTATTTATTAATTAAAATTAAGCTATTCAAATATCTATATATATATAAAAGCTTAGTCTTAATATGTCTAATATTTCATTGTTTTAATACTTACTAAGTAATATCTCTAGTTTTAATTAAGGTAATGAAGTTATATCTATAAATAAAGTAAAAAGGAGAGTATCTTATAGAAGATCTAACTAATATTTAGTTAGTAAATAGAGATATATAAAGGATTAAAGTTTAGTTCTTTCTACTAAAGTCTAACTAAGTTATAAAGGTATAAATAAGGGGCTAATACTTCTTTTTAATAAGTCTATTAGCTTTTAAAGTTTATATTAAAATAATAAGGTACTATTCTCTATATATATAATTAAGCTTTTTAATAAATCCTTTATTCTTTAGTCCTATATTAACTATAAGAAGTTTATAGATTTTATAGTAATAGATTATATCTTTTTAGATAAATTTAGCTATTATTCTTAAGTTATTATTTTTAAGAAGTTAATAAGCCTCTATATAACTAATAAGTATATTATATGCTTTAGCTAAAAAGTAATTACTAATCTTAATATAGACATATTGAGATAAGATCACTTAAGGTATAAAAAAAGTATAAGGGTTTTGAAAAAAGTGCTAAGATTAAGCTTATTTAAAACTTAATAAATTATTAGTTTTCAACTTAAGGTCTTCTTTAGCTCTAAGTATATAAATAAAGTTATTAATTATTTTATCTAAGTCTTCTTCTTATTTAGCTTCTTAGATATTAGATTTCTCTATTAGTTTATATAAAATACTATTAATATATAGCTCTATTCTTTATACTAAGTATATAGTAAATATGAGAATTAAATATATTAATCTACATAATTTATTATATTAAAACTACTTTAAGTAAATCTAAAATAGTATTACTAATTTAATCTATAAGAATTTTTGTATTAGTTTTAAAAGTAAATTATATACTATATAAGTAGTTCTTAAGTTTCTTAAGAAAGAATAAGACTAACTAAAGCTTAAACTTTCCTATGATATAATTAAGAGTTATACTTATTTAGATTCTATTTTTATACTAAATAATATATTTTTTACTTTAGTAGTATTATCTAAATATAGTATTTTACCTCTTAATAGTTATATTAATAAATAAATAGATTTCTCTAACGTCTTTCTTATAATTAATAAAGTAAAATAATAGAGAACTAACTAAACAAAGCTTTAGGGTTTCTATAGCTAGCTACTACTTTAGCTTTTACTTAAAAAAATACTTCTTTTTAAAGGAGGTTTATTAATAAAATAGAGATAGTATTATAATTTTTAATTTATACTTAATAAACCCTAATAATATTGAGGAAGCTTTTAATAGCTATAATATGATTATATTTGTTTTACTTAAAGATCTTGATTATTTTATTTTAGTTAAGTTTATATTTTTTACTCCTGACTAAATAGCCGGAAAGTTAATAGTATATTAATAAATTTAAAACTTCTTAGTGGAGATAGTAATACTAATAAGTTTAAGGTTCTAAAATATTATATCTAAGTTTATTAAATACTTCAAGATATATAAATATACCTCTAGAAGCTGAACTATATAATTATTATTATATATTATTCTAAGCTTTCTAATAAGCATATTATTAAGAAAGATTAATAAACGCTAGGAATAAAGTTGTAAAGAATTCTTTTTATAACTTTTGTAAACTGAATAACTTAATTTATTATACCTTAACGTAAAATATATATTCTAAATAGCCTTAAAAATATAGTAAGTACAGTTAAATTTTAGCTTAACTCATTAAGAGAAATTTAGTTATATTTAAAAAATAAGTCTAAAAATTTTATAATTTAATAATTAATAAAGTTTCTCAAGAATTTATTAGTACTTAGAGGAATAAAAATATCTTTAATACTAATTTTATTAAGTTTTATACATAAATTAATTAGTTTTATATTACTATCTTTCTTAGTAATAAGGAATTATAAGTTTCTATATAACTTACAAATTATCAATTAGATAAACTTTCTCATCTTTATATTTATATATTATATAGATATTAATAAAGCTTTAGTTAAGCTGAAGATCTTACTTAATAGATTTAAAGAATATTTAATTTCTTAGGATATTAAAAAGATATTATTAGCTTTTAGTATTTCTAAGAATATGTGCTTAAATAATTTCTATAATTAGAGTAATTACTATTTTAGTAATAGTTCTTAAGATATTAAATATAGCTAAAGGAAAGATTAAAGTAAAATACTAATTAGCTTTAGAAATAGCTTCTTTTTAATTGAAAAAGTTAGCTTCTTTTTTTTTTTTAAGTAAAAAGGTACATTGTTTTATAATTTATTATAATATTAATATAACAAGTTTAAATTTTATTATATATATTACTAAAGTTTTAATTAATCTTAAATTAGCTTCTAGTAGTTTTAGAAGTATTATAGATATTTTTTATATAGTTTTCTTATTTAGGGAAATACTATTAGATGTAATATAAACAATCTAACTATATAAAGCTAACTAAGATATTAATTTTTCTAAATTTATTATCCTAATAGTTTATTATTATTATTATTATTGTAATAAAGTATTTTGAGTATTTAAAAGTAAATTTAATAGAAATAGTAAATAGAAGCTTAAAAAGTAAGTTATACTTAATAATATTAAAGTTAATAATTATTATAATTATTATAATCTTATAATTATTAATCTAAATAGATATATAATATACCTTAATAAAGTACAGCTTTAAGTTACTTTTAGCTGTTATTTTTATCATTGAAGTAGTTATAAAAATCAGAATATTATAATTGAAGATATATTAATAACTCATAAGACTAAATTTTATATTAATATTAAAAACGCTTTATATAAATAAATAGTTATCTAAACATTCTCTACCACCTATAATCTTTAAAATAAGCTAAAATATAATAATTATTAAAGCTATTTAGTTTATAGTTATAAAGATAATAGTTTTAACTAAAAAGATCTTTAGATAGTTCTAGGTTTAGATAATATTATTATATTTAGAGACCTAATTAGCTTATTAAGCTTTTTCTTTTAAAGTTTTAATAAAGTCTATAAAGTTAATAAGAACAGGTATATAGATAACTCCTTTTAAGTTATTTATAAAAGTTTATATTCTCTTAATAAACCTTTCTCTATATTTAAATTATATCTTATAAACCTTTTTAACTAATAAATTAATTAAGCTATTAAGTTTATGTAAATAAATTTATTAATAAGTATGACAGCAGGCTTATAAGTAATAGCTAACGCGAAATAGGTGCTAACCTAAATGAATTAATATTGAGTTATAGAAGGAAAAAGTTAGAAGTAGGGGTGTAGGCGTATGAGGGCTCTATAGGCGCACTTAGCGCGCTTATTACAGGTTATATGCTTAGGTATATGACACGCTCTAAGGCAGGCGCGGCGCTAGCGCTATAACATAAGTTCTTTATTTTTAATAGACTTTTAGTTCTTATTATTAAAGAAAGTAGCGAGCTAAAAGTTACTTTTTAGGAGAGATAGCTTTAAAATAGGGTTTAAAAGAGGAACATTAATAATCTTATTAAGTATTACTTTTTTTTTATTGCTCTAGCTTTTTTTAGTTTTAAAATATTAATAAGAATAAAAGCTTATTTAAAAAAGCTTTTTTCCTCTATTTTAATACCTAAGTTTTTTTCTTATTTTCTTTAGTTAAGAGAAAAATCTTTCTCTATAACTATTTTTTCAATAAGTTTAAATAACTTCTAAAGTAGGTTTATAAAAAAGAAAGTTTTTTTTTTTAAAATAGTTAGAGTATTTTTAAAATAAAACTTTTTAGAAAAAGATTTTAATATTTATTTTATAACCTTTCTAAGATTTAATAGCTTTAGCTTTTTTTATAGAAATAAATTAGCTTTGTATATTTTTAACTAAGTAATTATAAGCTTAGATATTATAAAATTAAGTAGATTATTTTTAGTTATATTAGTAAATTAAGCTAAGTTATATAGCTAAGATATTTAAACTTATTTTCTATAATTTTATATATTAATAGTTAAAGCTTAAAAAGTAGAAGTTCAACTAAGTACTTTATTATTTAATATAATACTCCGTTTTTGAAAAATTTATAAGAAGTTTTAATTAAATTAAAGTTATTATGGTTTTATAAGACTTTAATAAGTATAGACTAAAGTTAGCTAATGTTCTATCTACTTAAAGATCTTGATAGTTTGGTATAACAACAGGCTTATAAAATATAGCTAATATATAATAGGTGCTAACTTAGATTAATTAATATTAAGTTATAGAAAGAAAAAGTTAGAAGTAGAGGCGTAAGCGTATAAGGGCTCTGTAAGCGCGCCTAGCGCGCTTACTATAGGTTATATACCTAAGTATATAATACGCTCTAAGGTAAGCATAGTACTAACGCTATAATAATACTCCCCCCTCCCCTTCTCTATAGGTTTCTATTTATAGGAACTACTTATTATATATATAAAAGCAAAAATCCCCTACCCTATAAGCCTCTTCTTTTTCCTCTCTATATATAATAAAAAGCGTAAATCTACTAATATAACAGCTTAAGTAAGTAGGTATATATATATATATATAGTAGTATATAGGAGTTATATACTTGAAGCTTATAGATATTATATCTTACTATTATTATTATTATTTTATACATATAGGGTTATATATACTTATAGCTTTAAACCTTAGAATAGGTATAAAAAGGTTCTTAGTAACTTATTAGCTATCTTTTTCTTCTACTAAATACTTTTTCTAAGTAAGTATTAGTTTCTCTTTTAATTAACTATATATAACTTATTATAGGTATATATAAAGCATATATAGGATCCTTATCTCCTAAGTCTATATATATTTTATATTATTGTTACTATTATCCTCTTTTATATATTAAACGTCTATAACGTGGTTCATCAGTTAGCGATGCACTATCAGTGCGCAACGCACTTTTCTAACCTTCAGGTCCAGAACACCCAATTCCTCTACCACAATTAATTAAATCAATTATAACTACTTAGAATCACTTGAATTACTTACTTCTACAGCCTCTGGATAGGTTCTTGTATTATGGCTGGTCTTGCGATAAATGCTATAGTATTATAAACTGGTTTAGTAACGCTTTAATAAACCCCTATTTTCTTCTTCTTTACTTACCTCCTCCTTAATAATACTTTTTTTAACTATAAAATCTCTTACCTAAGACCTATTAATTACCCCTCTATCTTATAGTCTAGTTCTTTTAGCTCTCTACTGTCCACTAACTGCTATATTTATATTATAAAGATATTGTACCTCTTCTTATAAAAGGGTAGTTAAGTGAGAAATAGACTATAAACCTTTAGAAAGCTTATTGATAGTATTAAAAATAGGCGTTAGAGAGCTTCGCTAGTGTTTTAAGATTCTTTCTTTAATAAGTGAAGACTAGCTTAGAGCTTTATTAATTGTCTGAGGTGTTTTGGAAACCCAAGGGTCTAGTAGCTTAAAAGGGGTGCTTAGGGTGGTTAGTGTTCGTACTTATATATTAAGCTTAAAAAGTATAGCTTAGGGGTTAAACGGAACAAGCCTAGCCCCTCTAAAACCCCTAAGAATGTTGTATGGGCTAAAGGTTTGAAAGAAGGCGGCTTTAAACCTAAGAAAAAACTTTAGTTTAGTGATATGTATAATTCAGGCCTTAATGAAGTACTTAATCTGAGAGCCGTATCTCACTCAACTTCAACGCCCTATAACACCTAACGTTGAGAGGCTGAGTGAGATGTGATAAATAAGCAGGTAAGGAAAGAGTAATAATATTATTCTCTTTATAGAACTCCTCAAAATTGCTACTAATATAGCTTTTATAGCTATTAACTATAAGCATTTAATATTTACCTTTTAATTATAGTTTTATATATCGATCAAAATGCTAGAGCTATTCCACAGCAGTCTTGTTATTAGTCTATCCATTAGAGGTAGTTTTAACTGTCCAGGTGTCCGGAATCTGGTTTTCCAAATCCCAGTTTATAAGATAGAAACAGCCCTAAACCACTAAAAAAGGTAGGATCATAAAGCTATCACCACTAATATAATAAACTACTAACTATTACCTATTCTTAATTACTAAGTTAGATATTTCTTAGTTTACTAATATAATTAGAATGTGTAATAACTATTCTAGGCTGAATTATTCCTATTATAAAGCTAGTTTTATTAAAGTTATAGAAATTGCAGTCCTAAATACTATATTTTGATTATATATTGTTCACTAGTTGGAACTATGGCTTAATAATTGCAGGATCTTCATAGAGACCTCTCTAGTAATTATATATGTGAGAAAACTATATCTTAAGCTCTGTATGTCGATTAATGAAGCGTTCCGTCTAGCGTTTCCTAACTGGTTGGCTATTATGCTTCTAGAGCAGTGTATTAGCTATATCTTCCACGTCTGCTCTCTGGGGCGAAAACCCTTGTGAATCTATATCGATAATATATTGAACGATTGCCTCCTCTTCTGTCTCAGTCAAATTCAGGTTAACATTCCTAGTATTAACCTTTGCAGTTTGGCCGTTCGTTCTGTGACTAATAGTAGATTCTGATAAACTGTAGTACTTAGCAGCGCGTCGGGTACTTAATTCTGGTTTCGTTTGAATCGCATTGATCGCAAGATTGATTCTATTTTCGCGGTTAATGTTAGACATAGTTTTAGTGATGCTAAGGTGTTTGGTAATTAAGAGATAGTGAAGGTTGGAAAAGTGCGTCGCGCACTGATGTTGCGTCGCTAACTGATGAACCACGTTAGCTATATTATTGTTATCTTATATAGGGTTTTTTTTATCTACTATAATAGTATTTAGCTATAACTATAAGTTCTTTAGTAGGCTTTTAGTAGCTAGGTATATATTATAAAAAGCTTATCATACTGTCAGTATATATTTAAAAGTTTCTATATTATACTACTTAAGGTTTTAATTATAGCTTAACTAATTAATATAGTATTATAATTTCGATTAGTAAACTTATAATTATATATAACTTTATTAACTTTAAACTTAAAGCTATTAGTATATTTAATAAGTAGTAAGAACATAATATACTACTTTAGTAGTAAGTTATTATTAGTTTTTTATAACTAGCTTAAGTTAAAAGTATTATATACTTAATAACTAAGTGGTAAATATATAACTTAAATATTTTTTAAGCTTACTACTTTAATTTTATATAATTTATCCTAAAGTATTAATAGTTTTAACTAAGTTAGAGAGCGCTAGCTTTTTATTAATACTTAAACTAAGTTACTTATAGTAAGGTTATTTAAGTAGTAGCTTTAGTTTATATTATATATATATATATATATATATATATATATATATATATATTAACGCTAAGTAATAGCTATCTACCTTAAAATAGTATACTAAACGTTACATATTTAGCTAATTATAGTTTAAATATCTTTATAGTTCAGCTTATTATAAGTATTATTAAATTTTATTATATACTTACTTTAGTTATAACTTATTCTTAGTTTATAGCTTTATTTAATCTTAAATAGTAATAAGTTGATAGCTTTACTCAAGAGATAGGCTTATATAAAGTTAGCTATAAGTAATAAATTACTTTAGTTATCTATATACTTATTACCTGAAACTTATATGTATTACTAAAGGTATTAATTTATAACCTCTATTTATTTATCTATTTGTAAGTAACTTATTATTAAGAAGTTAATTTATGTACTAGTAATCTTATAAAGTTTGTTCTAGAAACTTAAGATAAATTAAGCTTTATAATGTAACATAATCTTATTAATTAAAGAAACTGAAATATAAGAATATATAGTAGAAAAACATCTAAGCTATATCCCTTATAGTAACTATTTTATAATAAGGAACTAAGATTAGACGTTTAGAAAAATAGTAAATTATGACTTAAATAGTATTAAAATTATAATAATCCTTTAATAAAGTTATAAAATCTATTATAATAAAGTACGAAAGCTATATAGGGATTAGTAATAATCTTAGCTCTCTTAAGGTTGTATCTTATAGCTTTTAAGCTTTATGATAAGTATAATAGTTATAAATATATTACTTAATATTTCTCATTAGACCTTACTAATAGTATTAGTTTTTAATAATCTTAATAGTTTTATTCTATCTTAAGTATACTAAAAGCTATTACTTATAAACTTCTTATATAATATATATATAGAGGTTTTCCTCTATGCGTACTACTATATAGCTATTTATTAGTAATAACCCTTCCCCCTCTTTAATTATTTAATACCTTTAGTTATTACTAAGTAAAGTATAATAAGTTTTAAGAGATAATATCTTTAGGTCCGTATTTAGCTATAAAATATATTTAACTAATAATTAGTTTTATACTTTACTTATAAGATTAAGAGTACTAAGTATAAGTTTTAAGATAGCTAATATAGTAGTTAGTATTTATTATAGTTCTTCTAAAGCTTCTAAAAATAATATAAAAAGCTTTAACATAACTTAAGTTTTATTAGTATTTTCAATATCTTTTTAAATATATAAGTCTTCTATTTTATATAATAATATATCTACTAATATATTCATTAAGCTTAATTAGTATTAAAGTATAAAATTATAACTAAATAGTAAGCTTCTCTACTTAGCTTATCTTATATTTAAAAACTGTTTAGTTACAAGAAATTAAAAAGCTTAATAATCTATAATTATATTAAAATACTATAAGATAGATATTAGTTCTATATATTATTCTTTTAGCGCTAAGATAATTAGAAGTATCTTATAATTATAAATTAAGTAGTTTATTTCCATAAAGGTTATAATCTTAGAAAAAAAGCTATTAAGTACTAAAAGTTATTATTAAGCTACTACTATAATAAGATATTAATATAAATAGAAATAAAAGCATCTGTTTCTATATATATAAATAGGTTTAAGTTTTAATATTATAACATAAAAGCTAAAACCAAAATTGTTCTTAAGTTTTCAAAACCCCCTTTATAATTATTAATTTATTTATAATAAATACTATTAACTATAAACTAGTTTAATAATTAAGTAATTTGATTATAATCCTTAACAAAATATCTATAAAAGTTATAAAACTTAAAGAATAATTATATACTTTTAATATTTTTATATAGCCACTATATTCTAATAATTCTTACTTTTTCTAAATTAAGTTATAAACCTTCTATAAGTATAATAAATCGTAAGTACTTTATTTAAATAATACTAAACTTATACTTCTTAATATTAATTTATAATTCTATTTTATATAATTAGTTTAACACTTCAAGTAATATATTTATAATACTTTATTAAGTTATCTAAATAAATTAAGATATTATTTATATATATTATATAAAGTTATGAAGATATTCTATTAGAATTCTATTTATATATTATTAATATATTAAAAAGCTATTATAAAGCTTAAAAAATAATACTAAGTATTTATATATATTAGCTTAGGTTTTAAATATTTTAAAGTTTTCATAGTTTTTAATAATATAGATCTTATAAAAAAAAGCTTATCTAATAATAAATTTAATATAGATTTTAGTTTTATATAAATATATAAAGGTATTTTCTATTCATAATAATAAATATTAATCTTTTGGAGTTTTAATATTTAGTTAGTAGTAATTAATAGAAAACTATAGGCTATTATTATATTGATAAATAAATTGAATAAATAAAGCTTAAGAGGTATTACTTATAGTAATAAAGCTTTTATTTAAGTTATTTCTTAAATACTCTGAAGTTACTTTTGGTTTTTTTAGTAATTATTTATAAAATAATAAGTATTATAATTTATTTTAGCTACTTTTTATTAGCTCAATCTTATAGTTATATAACTAATATAGTATTAGTTTATTACTAATAGCTTTACTAAAGACGTCTATTTATAGTTATAGTTTTAATAATAGTTCTCTTTAATTAAGCGCTATATTTCTTTTATATTAGTATATAATAAGTCTTTTTTAATTCATTTCGTAGCCTTTTTATTATTAATTAGCTTCTTAAGTTTTTATAGTAAAATAATACTAACTTCTATAGCTTTATACTTTCTTTGGTATTTAAAAGATAATATGTTAATAATTAGATTTAGTATTAACTTAATAAGTATAGTTTTAAATAATATTAAGTCTTATAGTTATAATAAATATCTTTTTTTATATTAAATAGTTTTATTTTATGAAATATATTCTATTTTATCTATAAATTTAGTAATATCTTTATGTTATACATAGAATAATAGTTTAAGCTATCTAAGTATTTTAATTAGCTAAAATATTATCTTCTTATTATAAACTATAATATTTATTTTAAAAGCTGTTTAATAATACTTTATATTAACTTAATATTTTAAATCTATTTTATCAAGTATAAATAGATCTTCTATTTACTGAATAATAGTTCATAGAAAATCCTTAAATAGAGGTATATTATCTAATTAGCTAAAGCTTTAATTATATATATTGAAGGATATATTATAATACTAAAACTACCTAAAGCTAAATATTAAATTATATTGTTTAATATTAAGCTATTAAAAAGGTATTTTTTAAAATACTTTATAGTTCATATATAAATTAATAATTTATATTATATCTATAATATTTAATTATTCTCTATTAAATCTAAATATAAAGATAAACTATATTAGTATATACTAAAAAGCTTAACATATATCTTTTAGTAATATTCATAAATATAGTTATATAAATCTATAACTATTGATTTTAGTATTAAGTAATATATATATAAGAATGTTATATCTATTATATATTATAATAAATTTTAATCTAAGAAACTATCTACTTATTAAGTATTATAAGTTAATAGATCGAATTATAAAGTATATATCTTATATGTTATTATTTTCTTCTAATTAGAAGTCTATTTTAACTAAAAGCCTTAGTTTGTCAAACTATTATAGTAGCTTTTAATAAGTTTCTTAAGCTTTATAATATTTATAATAACCTTTTTTATAGAATACTCTTTAGAGTAATATCTTAGCTTATTATAATTAGAAGAAGTATTTAAAGCTTTTAAAGTTTTATATAGCTTAATATCTACATAAGTTTTAACTTTATTAATATTAATATACATTCCTTTAGTATTAAAGCTAAAACTAAAGCTAATAGTAGTAATAAGATATAATTTAATATTAAGAGTAATATAAATAATACTAAAGTAGCTTTTATTCTTTTTATAATTAGTATTTATAATATTAATAACTTTAATAATATAATCTAAATATTAACAGAAGTTATATTACTCTTGAACTAGATATTAGTTAATAATAGTATTTTAGATTTATAGTAATAACTTATTATAGTTAAATTATATAGTATTAATAGTTTTTATAAACCTTAGCTTTATAAGCTTTTTAAATAAAATTATTATACTATATTCAGAGATTACTATATAAAATATCAAGCTTACTAAAGTCATAATAAGTATTTTTAATACATATAATATTAATATAATTGTTTTTAGCTACATAATTAAAGGTTTAATACTTTAGATATTATCAATATAAATAAATAATAGAGATATTAGATTATTAATATTACTATTAATATAAGAGATAATATAGTTTAATCTCTTATTATTAAAGTAGTTACTTATAACCTTAAAGTATATTCTAATATAATATAGCTAGAAGTTAAATATAAAATTTCTATTATTATATCTATCCTAAATATTAATAAAAATAAGGATCTTAGTAAGTTTAAGTAAGGTTAAAAAAGAATTTTTACTAAATATAATTAAAATAAGTATTCCTTTATAGCAGTAATAATAATTATTCTTGACTAACTAAAAATAGTAGGTTATAATAACAATTATAATATTAGTTATATTTCTAAAAAATATTAATATATTAGAATAATTAGTTGTATATTTCAGTAAGTAAAATTAGCTATACTTGAAAGAGATACTACAGTATATGTAAAACTAGCTTAATGAGTAACTAATTATTAAAATCTTTAAGCTTTATAACTCAAGTTCAACAAGTAGTTTTCTCTATAATAAAAGTATTAACTTAATACTAAAGATTAATATCCTAAACTTTTCTAAGAGTAGTAACTTTATATTAGTTATTAGTATTAAATAGGTTTATAAATAACTAAGTAGTATATTTAGCTTTCGGTATAGTTATTTTACTATTTAGAGCTTTGTTTATAGACTAAAGAGCTCTAATCTTAGATTATAAAGAAGCTTTTTTAATAGTACTTTTATAAGAAGTATCTATTATAAACTCTAAAACTACTAAGTTCTAACTAAGTACCCTCTAAAGCAGATTTTAAGGATCTATTCAGCCTTAATGTGATCAGCCTTACTATATACAACGCTATTATTGTTCTGCTAGTCTATTCAGCTGGGCGCGCGTTCAACTTTATATGAGGGTTTACCTACCAATAGGAATATATAGGGTTTCTATACTATTTTCCTTAATTAGTAGAAGGTATAAGTTAAAATACCTATATAGTGTTTTTAGAATTATACCTATATATAGGGTGAATTTTACTATAGTTTTTTTATAGGGGGGCTACGTTATAACTATAAACTTAATTTAAGTTCTATATCTTAAATTAGAATTGAAACTTTCAAAGCTTTAGAGTTGAATAATATTATTTTAAAGAAGATATAAATAAATTAATAGAAGAAGAATAAAAAAACGCTTTTAAAAAAAACTAAAATAAGAATATATTATAAGACTTAAGTAAAATAGATAATTTATCAAAGAAAAAAGTAATAAAAGAACTTTTATAATATAAATTAAAAAGGATAATAGAAAATAAGAAAGAAAATAAAGAAAAAAAGGGATATTTTTACTATTATTTCTATTTCTATTTTTCTTTTTTATTTGAGAAGTATACTTATATTATTATTACTCTTTTTTTATACTATCTTAATAACAAGATTATTTTATATTTTAGGATTTTTTTTCTTCTCTTTAAAGAATGAGATTAATTATTACTAATAATATTTTCAATAGCTTTATTTTATAATTACTAAAAGCTAGTAGTTATAAGAGATTAAAAAGTTTATAAAAAAGTATATATTACTTAAGAGAAAGTTACCTTTTTAAATATCCTTAAATTATAAGCTTATAAAGCTTATACTAATTATATAACTTACTCCTTTAGTAAAGCTTACTAAGAGGGCTATATAAAGTAAAAGTTATATTATAAGATAAACTATTATATACCTCTTTAGCTATAAAAATAACTAAAAATGCTTTATATATATATCTAAGAACGTTTATAAACTAAAAATATTATATAAAAACTAATTATATATATAAAATTAAAAGCGCTCTCTTAAGAAAGAATAGCTTAAGAGCTTACTCTTTAGAGTATAGTTAAAAAGACCTTAATAAGCTTCTTTAATTTATAATATATTTAGTTAATTTGATAAGTTACTATTGTATAGCTATTTATAATAATTTATTTTTCTATTTATAAATATTTCTAGCTATAAACTAAATAAGATGCTTTCTTAAGAAATTAAGCTATTTATATAGCTAATACTATTTTGAAGTTTCTTAATAAACTTAACAAGTATTTTATATTTTATATTTTATTATCACTATTTATTTATTTTTATTATAGCTTTTAATTTTATTAAAGAGGTTCATAAGGACTATTTTATATCTATTTATTTATATTAATACTCTTATTAGTATACTTCTAAAATCATTTTTAATAACTTTATAAGAACTTTATTCTTATTTTTAAAAGTTTAACTATTATAGAGCTTATGTATAAGTAGAGTAAAGAAGTAAAAGTTAGTTATAAATAAGTTTTTTTTATTAATAAGAAGCTTAAAAATAAAAAGAGTAGTTTTTTATTACTATTAATTTCTTTATAACTAAGGATTATAACATCTTTACAATCTTTAAAGCTTATGAGTAATTTAGGATTAATATTACTTTTTTTTAAGTAAAAGTATTAGCTAAAGTTTCTATTTATAGACTAAAATAAGCTAGTTAAAGCTTAAGAGAATAATAACTTTTTTAAAGATAATAATAATAATAAGCTTTTTATAAATATTAGAAATATATTTTCTTATCCCTATTTTTTATATAAATCAAAATAAAGCTTATAAGCTATATATTTGATAAGTTTCTTTTTTTAATACTTTATAAAGCTATTTTTCTATTTATATACTTCTTTAGTATTAAGTTATTTGATAGGTAATATACTTTTTAGCTTTTTTAAGAGATTTTCTTATTTATTAATTTATCTAATAACAAGAAGTATTTTTCTTTTATCATATATTAAAAAGCTGTTTCTAATAAATATACTAATTCCTTTTTAAAATTATTTCTCTTTTTATAAGTATTACTTTCATTATTATTTTTATTTAATGAAAGCTTTTTTTAAATACTTTTAAGAATAAGCTCTAATCTCTATAATATCTATTAACAAAGTTTATATAAATTCTTCTTACAAATATTAAGCTCTTTATAAGCTTATTTATATACTTTTAACTTTTATTATTAAAAGTATTTTCTTTATATTTTAATAGCTTATTTTAACTACTTCTTAAGTTAATATTTTTCTTTTAGTTTCTTAATATAAAGCTTTAATTATTTTTAACTTTATAAGCTTTCATTTTAGCTCTAAAGTTATTATTTTCTAAAGATCTACTTATATATTATATTAGATTTTTAAATATTATAACCTCTTTAAATAAAGTACGTTAGATATTTATAAATAGTTGAAATAACTTTAAGAAGTTATTTTTAATTTCTAATAAATATGATATAATTATTAAGAATATTAAAAGATTTGTAGATATTATTAAGCTATTTAATAAAGATCTTAAGAAAGCTATTTATATTTTTAATATCTTATACTAAAAAATATTAATCTTTTATAAAGATAGTAGTTTTAGTAATTAACTTATTTTAGTTTAAAAGCTATATATATAATTTTGTATTTTATAAAAACTATTTTAAATTTATAAATAGTTTTGTTCTAAGTTTAATATATAATAAGAGAAACCTCTTTTTATTCTATATTCTTTATAAATAAATTATAATTATATATATTATATTTATAAAGTTTAAAATTGAATAGAAGTATTTAAACTTTATTTATAAGAGGTTTCTTATAAATATATCTATAAGTATTTTATTTATTAGTATATGAGTAATTTAGAAGCTTCTTTTTTAACATTTTTATCTTAACTATATATTATAAATATTAATATATTTTAAATAAATATTTATTCTCTCTCCTTCATTTATAATAAGTTTAATTATTTATTGGTTATTATAATAAATAGTCTATATATTATTAAGCTTAAGTTTAATATTTTTAAATAACTTCTAAAAAGCTATTATTTATTTTATTATTTTAGCTAAACTTCAGAGTTTTATCTTAGTAGTTAATATTATAACTATTATTTATCTAATTATTTTCTATCAAATTAATATTTTAAATAGTATTATAAAATATTTTTATAAAGACCAATATATTACTTTATTATCTATAAATATAATATTTATAGCTATAAGTAGTATCTAAGTATTTATAAGCTTACTTCTTAAGATATTAAAGTAAATTATAAAATATTAAATTCTATATAAATATTATATAATATATTCTATAATAGAGATATACTTTTAAGATAGGTTTATAAAGAATTGAAATAATATTTACTTTTATAAGCATAATTATATAAAATATTAACTTAGTTATTTTTTACAAAGTTTTAACTTTTTATAATGTTATTGATCTTTTATTTCTTTTTAGTTTTGTTTAAGGGAGAGGAGTTAATAAATAAGTAGTATTTAATGAATTAAACTTTTAATTAACTTTTTTAATTTATAAGAAATAGATTAAAAAGATTTTTTTAGTTTTTTAGTTTTTTATAATTTTTATTTTGAAATACTATTTATTTAATAACTCTTTATGTTTAAATTTTATACTCTTTTTCAATTTTATTGATAACTTTATCAGCTTTATTTTTATTATCCTTATAAAATAAAATAAAATAATTAGTAATATAAAATATAATTATAACTTTTTAAGTAAAGTTTTAAAAAAAAGTAGAGGTCTTTTTTTAAGCTTTATAAACTAAGTCTCTTAAAGGTAGGGCTAAATTCCTTATATTATAAGAGGAGTATATTTTAAAGCTAACATAAAGCTTTATTTAGTTTAATAATATATTTAATAGAGAAATTTAAATCCTTTATAAATTCTTTTAATACTTTATAATATCTTATAAATAATTAGATCTCTTCTTTTTAATATCTTTATATTTAAAAATATATTAATAATATTATATTAGTATATTTTATAATTAAACTATATAATTATTATTATTATGATTTGAAAAGTTTATAAAATAAAAGTTATAATATAAATACTTTTAAAATCTTTTAATTAAAATTTCCCTTTTATAAATAATCTAAGCTTTTATATTTAAAAGATATCTATTTATATTTAGTTTATAAGTAAAAATCTATTTTAAGAAGAGGGTTTTTAAGTATATTCTTAAGTAGTTTAAACCCTTTTATATTGTAAAATTAATAATCTTTTTAAGCTTTTAGAAGTAGTAGTAACTAAGTATGATATATCTTATTAGATTATAAGAGGGGATTAAAAAGAGGTTTTAAGATTAGTGTTTTATAAATATTATTTTTTGAAAGTTTATTAGTTCTAGTTTTTATTATTTTATAAAATATATAATAAATCTTTTACTTTTTTTATAGCTTTTTATTTCTTTAGTATAAAAATTGCAAAGAAGTTATTCTATTTCTACTTATTAGATATTCAGGTTTTATTTTCTATATTAATAATATTATTAATATAAATAATAAAAATATTTTAAAATTTATTTTTAAAATTACTTCTTTTATAAGAACAAATTTAAATATACGTCTTTTTTATATAAATACTTCTTTTTTAGTTTAGAGGTTCTTCCTTACATATTTGTAAAGTTAAGTTAATCTTTAAGAAGAAGTAAATTCTTATAAGAGCTATTTATATCTATTAGTTTAAAGCTTTTTAGATTTTTTAATAAAAGCTTTATTTTATGAGTAAATTCTAGCTTTTCTTAAGATTTTAAAATATTAGTAATAATATTATTCTTAGAACCTCTATTATTTAAAAGCTTTAGAGTTTACTTAAAAGGTTATTTTTAAATACCTAATTATTAAGTTTAAAAGATTACTTAAGAGTAAAAAAGCTATATTAATAATTTTTCTATTTTCTATATTTTATAATAGTTATCATGTTATAATTCTTTTACTAATTATAAAATTATGTTTATCTAAAATATTAAAGTTTATAAATATATTAAAAGCTAAGAATAATTTTTTATCTCTTTTATTATAGCTTTTATTACTATAAGTTTTATACTTTTTTAGTATCCTTTTTTAAGAAGAATTTATTTTCATTAAATATAACGTTTTATAAGATAATTACTTTTTTGAATATTAAAATCTGAATTTTATAGAGATTATAGAGATTATATATATTAAATATATATTTCATAAAATATTTAATATAGCTGTATAAAACTATTTTAAACTTTTTTCTCTTTATCTCTTTTTCTCTTTCTCTCTTAAAAATATATACTTTATAACTATAAATATATATTCTTTTTTACTAAAATTAAGTTTTTAGGTTTTATAATATACTATAAGCTAATATTTATGTATTGAGATATTTTTTAAATTATTTCTCTTGAATTTTTTAAGAGATTCTTAGTTTATTAATAAATCAGAATTTATATTATATAAAAAGATATTTATAAATATTAATTTATTTTATACTTTAAATAGGAGTTCTATTAAATTTAATATCTGTATACTTTATCTAATAACTTTTTTTTTATTTTCTCTTTTTTATTAATTCATTCGTTTATATAAAGAAGAGGAAGTTTAATATTAATATTATTCTCTTACGCTTACTATTGATATTTAATTACCTTTTAGATTTTAATAATAAATCTATTAATATTTTATCTTATTTTATGTATAAGGAGTTCTTTCTATCTAAAGACTTAGTCCTTAAAGGTTTATAGTATTTAAAAGACTTCATAATAAGTTTTATTTTTAAAATAAAACTCAAAAAGCTTTTTTATATAGTTATCTTTAATTATAAGAAATTATAAAGCTTTTAAATAAGTTTTCAAGTAATTAAATGGATCTTAAGAAATGTATTAATAAAGATATTTATTTTTAGATTTAGAAGGTTTTTATAGAATAACTTATTATAAATAAACTATAGAATAGTTTTTATATTTTAAGTAAATTAGCTTCTGAATTTTTATTTCTTAAGTATTTTAAACTAAACATTTAAAAGCTTTTTAGCTAAAGTATTTAATTTATAAGTATTAAAAATAAATATTATCCTTTTATATAAATTTAAAGTTATAAGAAAATTATTCTTAAAAACTTATAGTTATTAATTATATAATTTTTATAATTTTTAAGTAATTTATATTAAAACAAGTTTATAATAAAAATAAAGTAAAATAATTAGAAATAAGGTTATATTAAAAAAATAAAATATTATTGATATATACAAATATCTAAAGTAAAGTTTTAGTTTCTTTATAATAAATCTTATTAATATATTTATTTAACTAAATATTACTATTTTTAAAAGGAAATTTTAAGATAACATTAATTTTAAAACCTTTAATATAGACAATATTCTTGAAAATAAGATCTCCTATTTATTTTTTATTAAATGTATAAAAAGTTTTATAAAAATTATTTATATTTATTTCATAAATTATTAGAATTTAATTTTTTGTAATAACTTTTTTAAATTTCTTAAGTGGTTTATAATCTTGTAAATAGTTTAAGTTATTAATAATATAATTTGAAACTATAATATTATAAACTATAGAGAGCCATAGAAAGCTATTATTCTCTCTATTTATATTAAAAATAGATTTAAACTTTTATTTAGATGTTTTAAAAATAATTAAACTTATATATAATAACATAAATATAATAATAACTATATTATTAAAATATGTAATATTTTTAGTAATATATCTTTTTATTTCTATAATATCTTTTAGTTTAAGCTATTTTTTACTTATAAAGGTTTAATAAATTAATTTCTATTCTTTTTAAAATATTTTAGTTTTAATATTAATTTAGAATTTTACAGTAACTTTTAAAGCTAATTAGTAAAATATCTTATTAGTTAATATAAATTTAATTTTTATGTAATCTTTAAGAGACTAAATATATTATAAAAATTATTTTTTATTAATAAATTTATAACATAAATTTTTTTTAACTTCATTAAAAATATTTTTAGATTTTTAAAAAAACTTTATTTTTAAATTTTAGTATTTTAATTTTAAATTCTTTTTAAGTTAAACTTAAAACTTATAGGTTATTAGATCTACTATTAATTATTATAAATATCTTATTAAGTTTAAGATTTTTTTAGTAAGAGCTTAATTAGTTAATTTTAATAAAGATCTTCTTATCTTGTTTTAATTTTAAAAAAAATAGTTTAAATAATTCCTTATAAGTAATAAGATTTTAAATTATTTTTTATATTTAATTAAGAGTAGTTTAAACCTTAATAATTTATAAAAAGTATTTAATTATAAAAGTGTTTTAGATATTTAAAATCTTCTAAGTTATGATTTAGTGGTAATAATTAATTTAATAGTTATAAAAGTTTATTAAGCTAATATTTAAATAAATAGCTCTATAAACCATATTAAAGTAGTTCTCTTTTATAATAGTTTATGTAGCTAAATTACTCTTTATAAATTTATTTTTAAGTAATCTAACTACTATTTAAAGAGAAAATAATTTATTACTTTTAATATTTAAAATAGTTTAATTTATAAATCTTTATAAATATATAAATACTAAAATAAGATTTATATTATTACTCAAATAAAAAATATCTAAAATATATAACTTAAATAGAAATAAAGCTTTAACTCTTAAAATAAACTTAAATAAAATATAGTTTTTATTAAGCTTATTTAAGATCTAAAGCTTAACTATATTTATAAGCTTTTTATTAATATTTATAAAAGATTAATTTTAAATATGTCTTCAAAGTTAGTCTTTAATTTTCAGTTATCTTAAATATTAACTTCTAAAATAAACTATTATTTAATAAATATTTTATATTTATGTTAAAAGAGGACATTCTTAAATATTATAGATATTAGCTTAATTAGCTTAAAAAGAGATTATATATAAATAAATATAAAAATAATAAAGATTTAAATAACGTTATTCTTATTAATAGCTTATTATTATTAAGTTCTAATAGCTTTGTTTTATATATCCTCTTAAGCTTCATTATCTATTTATTGTATAAAATTATTATTATAAATATCCCTCTTATTTTTATTTAGCTAAGTAATATAGTTTTTAAGAGAAGGGATATTTATCCTATTAGTATTTCTAAAAATAAGTATATTAAGTTTATTCAAATTAACTAAATCTTAAATAGTATATATGATATAGGTAATTTTAAAATAATTAAACTAAACTAATTAGTTTTTTATAAATTTATAACTTAATTTATATATTTTTTAGATAAGAGCTTATTTTAAAAGAGTAAAATATCTTATAGAATATATAAAAGTAGTTATATATAAATAGAAATATAAAGACAGAAGAGAGAGATCTACTTACTCTATAAAATATTCTGATAGTAATAAAAAAGTAAAATTAAAGTTCTAATAAACTACGCTTATAACTACTAAAAGCTAGTAATTAGAGAAAATTAAAAAGTTTATAAAAAGGTATATATTACTTAAGAAGAAGTTACTGTTTTAAGTATTTTTGTATTATAATCTTATGAGGCTTATAATAGTTATATAACCTACTCCCTTAGTGAGGCTTATTAAAGAAGCTATATAAAGTAGAAGATATATTATAAGTTAAACTATTATAATAATACTTCTCTTTTATTAGTTGAAATTAAGATTTAATAAAGTTTTTAATTGAACTATAATATTAATTATAAACTTTAAAAGAAATATTTTATTTTAATTACTTATTTACTAAATAAAAAAGGATAAAAAAGAAGTAATAAAAGAGAGATATATATCTTCTTTTCTATAGAGATAGTATAAAATTATTCTTAAAAAAGAGAAATATTTTTAGTTAAGCTTAGAAAATATTCTTTTTTTTTATAAAAAGTTAATATAGTTATAATCTTTTTCTTTTTTAGTTTTTTCTATTTTTATATTTATAATAGTTTATAATTTAAGAAAACTAATTTTTAATATTTCTATATATAAGTATAACTTAGATCTTAAGTTTTTAAGTTTTTTAAAGCTTCTCTTTATTAGTTAATATATTATTAAAACCCTTTTGATAAGTTTAATTAAAAAAAGTTTTTTTAAAATAAATTAATTAGTTTTATCCTTTTTAAAGTTTATAAGAGGAGTAAAATAAATTTAGTTATTTTTATAATTTTAGGTTTTAAAAATAAAAGTAAATGAGTTCATTTTATTTTAATTATTTTTAATTTATTATTATAATAGCTTCTAATAAAGTAATATATAATAATTTTAAATAAATAGATAGTAAGCTAATAAAGAAAACTTATTAAATTTATATAAACCTTTATTTTTTTTATTATATTAAATACTTTTTTTCTTAAGGTCTTCTAGATTTCTATAATTTTAGTTAAGCTTTAATTCTAAAAGCTTAAGTTACTACTTTTTACTTTAAAAGAAGAGAAATAAAAAAGATATTGATTAAAAAATCTTTAATATAATCATATTTAAATTACTTCTGTTTTAAGCTTTTTTTATTTTAATTTAATAAAGTAGTATAAAATAACTATAAAAGAAATCTTTTATAATAGTTTAGGTTACTTCTTTATATTAATTACTAATTTTATAATAAAATAAGAGAGAAAACTTATTAATTATATTAAGTATTTATTTTAAATATAAAACCCCTTAAAATACCTAAATATTTATATATTAATTTTCTAGCTAACTATTAGAATATAAAAATAAGTATTTAAATATAAACTTAATTAACGTATATTTTACTTATATTTTCTACTCTTTTTATATCTTGAGTTATATAATGTCTTAAGAGAAAATAAACTACTAAAAAGAAGTTTAATAATATTATCTTTATAGTATTTTATTTTATTTTAGCTTTAAATAACTAAAGAAGTATAACGAAAAGTAAAAATAAAATAAAAATAGAACTAATTAAAGCTAATAAAACTTAAAAAAATTAGTTTTTAAAATATAAAAATTAGTAAATTTATATTATAAATTAAGCTAGTTAAAAGATCTTAAAGTTTCCTTAAAGAGTTAGTTATTAAACTTATTAAAAAGATTAAAAGAAAATATGAAAAAAAATATTTCTTATTTATTTATTTTATCTTTTTTATTATAAGCTAATTAAGCTTCTATTTACTTATATATACTATTTCCTCTTATAATAATACCTAACGCTTATAAAAACGCCTATTTAGCCTTTTACTTTTAAGCTAAAATTACTAAAAATTCTAAGAACTCTAATTTTTTTTACTATATAAATATAGAGCTAATTATATTAAGGCTAAATACCTTATTAAAGCTTTTATAGCTTAAGAATAGCTTTATTAAACCTTTTAATAAAATGCTATAAATATTATTATAAAAGGGGTTTTTTACTTAAAATAAAATACTTAATATAATTAGGAACTTTTTACTTTTACTTTATTATAATATAAGTCTAATAATATATATAATTTTAATACCTATTTGACGCTCTAATCCCTTATAATTATTCTTTATATAATTACTAATTAAACTACTATTTTTTTATAAACGCTATTTCTTTTTATAATAATACTTACTATTTATAAAAACGCCTATATAGGCCTCTTACTTTTAAATTAAAGCTATTTGAAATTTTAAACCCCTTTATTTATTTAATAGTAAACTAGTCTTAATAGATATTTCTAAAGGCTATAGATAGTTACTTATCCTAGGTTTATAAACTCCTTCCTAAATATATTACATCTGCTTAAAGTAGCAACTCACAACCTCTCAAGTTAGGATAGAACCTAACCTATGCTGTTTCCTTACCTTAGCACCATAGCTCTCTGACCTCTTAAAGCAACATATCCCTCTTGAGACAACTAACTTCACTTTGCCAACTCTTTCAAAAAGACCCTAGGAGCTTCACATTGCCATACCCAACTAAGGTCAACTCAGAAAAGAGATTCTTCACTCACCTAAACAGCAGCAGTTCTTTCCGTCTCATCTCCCTGAGCACCTTCGACGTCGCAGTGCCGGCCCCTGATTACTAACGGCAATACTTTCGGTCAAGTAGCGACGATGGAGGATTCTCAACTCACATTCGACATTCCTCACGTGCTAGAAGAACGCTTAGCTCAAATGAAGCGAGAAGAAGTTGCGATGATCAGAGACCGGGTGAAGCAGATCAAGAACGAATTCATGGCACCGATGCCTCGCCAAGACATCGAAGCTCTTCTCGCTGACCGTCGGCTTTCTCGCACATTGGAAGCCAAGATCACTTGCACTGTCGCTCGCCAGATATGCCATCGTCATCAGCATCTTCGGGCAATCATCTGTGAACATCTCGTCCTGAAGGGCCAAACTCTTCCGGTGGCTGATATCGACGACCTTTTTTTCGATGCCCAAGAAAGAACGAAAAAGATGACTGCTTACTATAACCAGAATAATTCCAGAGAGATTGGTATTCTCTTCTTTCACATGAGCCACCACCTTCTCCTCACGAAGTCTCTCGGCCTGCACCCACTCCTTGACCTCGATACCGCTGAAAATTTCTTGAGGGATATGCATGAAACCGAGAGAAAAATCGGAAATCGATGGAATCAAGTTGCCGCCCAGCTCAGGGAAGCCTTGGACAGGCAAGTGGTGGATGAGGTCGGAGAAGACATCATCTGCAATGAGCGGTTGGTCAAGCGCAACACCGATATGATCGCATCAAAGCTCGCCGACAACTATTGGAAAACATTGGAACATGCAGAGAAGCAGGTCTTGAAATTGTGTGCGACCAAAACCGGAGTAACATTCATGGATATACTCGACGCCCACACCAAGGCATTCAAAGACCGCGACAGAGACGCATTCCAAGTTGTCAAGCGCATCGGAAAAGAGCACCGCGAGACTGTCATCATGTTCAAGCACGCATCGGATAATGCCGAGTCACACAACGTCAAACTGGTCAACGAGCCCAGTGAGGATGATGTCACGGTCAACCATCAACCTTCAACTCACAATCCCAAGATTGTCAATACTCTGATTGACCGACTCTCTGATATTAGAAAGGAACAAGGCCTCGAAGCCTTGGCGATGAGATGCGCCAAGTCTACTGCGATAGGTATACTTGTCGCGTGGGGGGTTGATTCCATCTATATGGAAGAAAACCATCTGGCGGCAAGCCTGGAGAAGATTCGGCTCCTTCATCAGATCGGACACCAGCGGATAATTCAGCATTGCATGGAAAGGGTCCAGGTGTTCTCCGAGGAGAGGAGTCGAGGCGGTCAGCCAGTCACCTGTTCCCAGCTCATGCAATATACCATGGAAGTCTGTAGGGACATGGAGAGGGAGATCGCACAAGATGAGGGTGGAATTCATTCTGACATCATATCGGAAGGACTGGGTTGGACCAAAGCTACGAAGAATCAAGACCAGGGTGACAGACTTTAACAGGGATCTGACCGGAACAGTGGCGACGGAACGAGAAGAGTGCCAGGAAACGGCATGTGGATCAGCATTTGCAGACTCTTGGCCATAATCGATGAGTCTGTAGACACGCGAGTCTTGAGTTAAGCATTGGAAATGCAAAGAACCACCTCTAACCAGCTATATGGCGGTTTCTAGGATAAAGCAAACTTTCACGATCAATATGGAACAGCTGTATTGCGATGAGTCATATACTGGGATATCTTCGCGACTGCGACGTGTTCGTGATCATTGAGGATCGGGCATTCACACATTGAGCAGCGCGTCAACGACTCCATCATATAGGGAGTTGGGGGACTGCATATTGACTTACTTTTCGTCCAGGCATGTCTTTGCAAGAACCTGACCCAGGCGATAGCGGGCCACTTTTTCTCTTTCATCGACCGAGACCAGTCTGCAGGCGATGATACCAATTAGGTTCCCCTTTCAAAGCCGGTCGGGACAGGGGTTGGTGCCTGCACAAGTCAAAGTGCCGCCAGATGCCAAGATATATAGCTAAATACTGTATTTTCGGAGGCGCTGTCGAGGATTCAAGGGCTTCCTACCGCCTAGAAGCTAGGAAAAGGGAGAACAGGCATTCGTTGGAACCCGTGGTGCGGGCTGAAGAGATTATAGGGCACAATCGGGTCCCGGGATATTGCAAATACTTGATCGTTTGCGGGAAGCGAGATCGTGGAACGGTAGAAAGACGCATAACCAGATGGATCCCTTTGAAGAACAGTGAAGTGGTATTAAACAGGTGGATTGAAGAAATGTTATGTACAATATGCGTTGAAATGCCGCTCCAAGTAAAACAAGGTAAACCTCTTCCTCCGATCAAACCATATCATGATAATAGTGAGTGAACAAGCATAGCCCTACAAAGGGGGGGCATTAGGATCCATCATACACTGATCGACTCTCATCAGTTGTTTCCCAGTTGCCTTCGCCTTCTGAATGAATGTCCTCAAGTAGGAGACGGTGCTGGGGTACAGGTAGTGCATGACAACCAGGGAGCCGCCCTTGTCCAGGTCACGCTGGAAAGAGTCCAGTTGCTTCTCGGGAGTGTCCGACTGAGCATAGAGCCAATCCTCGACGTCAATGTTCCAGTTGACGATGTAAGGGTTGTCGTCCTTAGTGGATCGGACGAGTTGCTGACGCATGCGAGCACCCTCGTTACCGAAGGGAGGTCGGAAGTACTTCGTAGTGATACCGAACATGTCTTGAACAGCCTTAATGTCCTGGTCGTACTCCCAAGATATCGCGTCATTGTTAGGCAGACCCTCCATACGAGGGTGCGTGTAGCTGTGAAGGGCGATCTGGTGGCCCTGGCTCATCATGTCCTTGTAGATGGCACTCAAATTGGTGCTGGAGTCCCGCAGAGGTGCACCGACCGTGAAGAAGGTTACTTTAATGTTCTCCGACTTGATGACCTCCATGACCTCCTGGGCGAACTTCGGGTCGCCATCATCAATAGCAAAGGCGATCGAGTTGGGACGCTTGCACGCAAAGATGAGATTCCCAGACGGCAGCTTCTCTGGGATCAGAACCTTGGCTGGGACGGACGGGACGATCTCAACCTTTGTCAAGGTGACAGCTTCGTTGGTATAGAAACCCTTGAAAGCGATACCTATCGCACGCTTCCGCTGGATGTTGAAGTGCGAGATGGGAATGTAGATATCGTTGCCAGTTGCGTAACGTGCAGCCTCAAGAGAATCCCATGTCTCAGGGAAGGGCGAGGCAGTCTCGTCGCAAGCTTGGTTGTGCTGTTGCATAGCAATCGAGAACTTATTGCTTCCAGAGTAGGCCACATGGAGATAAGAACCGTCATAGCCGGTCATATCGGCACACTTATCGGAGAGCTGCGTGTAGAAGGAGAAGTCGGCATCTGGCGCCTTGATGGTGACCCTGTTCGTGCCCCAAGTGAGAGCAGTATCGACGTCACCTCCATGCCAGTAGCCAAGAGAGTTGGAGTCCTTCTTTGAGAAATTATCAACAATCTTGACCGAGCCAGTACTGCTCGGGGCAGGGACGGTTGAGACAGCAGCAGTGTCGGTTGGTTGAGTCGCGACAATATACTCAGATGGTGTGTTGCCGCAGTAGAAAGCCATCGGGCCGAAAGTCACATCCGAGGACAACGAACCAAAGAGAATTGTTGTCATCTTTGATAGGTCGGCACCCGAGAACTTGGAAAAGGGGATGCTGTAGAGCTTCTCTTCGCCGTTGAATGTCCACCCGAGTTCCTTTGATGTCTTGGTAGCGAAGGCAGAGTCCTCCCCGCACGTTGGCGACGAGGCCAGCTGGATGGATAAGGTCGTGCCGGCCTTGGCCTTGATGCGCAAGGAAATACCGCCGTATCCCTTCACCTGTGTGTTGGTGCAGGCAACCTTGCTGTAGAAGTAGGAATCCCCACCGTTGGGCTTCAGCGTGACCCGATTTCCCGAGACAGTGATCTCTTTCATCGTGCTATCGTCACTACTGGGCTGTAACATGGCGTTGTAGTAAAGAAATGTCAGTCGCGATTGCGAGGCCCAGTCGTCAATCAAGAGATTACTGCAGCTCGAGGATACCGGCGAAGATTGGGCGGCAACGGAACTAGATACAGTCGAAGAGCGAATGCTCGATGACCCGGACGCGGTGGGGACAGTAGAGACTGAGACGGAAGTTAGAGACATCGATCTCGAAGGAGCTGCGCGCGAGGTTGACGAAGAAGCGTTCGATGTACGAGAGCTTGAAGGAGATTTGGTTTGGCGGGATGAGGAAGCAGACGTACGAGATGATGGGCCCGTTTGGACAACTGACATGGTCGTGGAGCTTGGCGATCGTACCGAGGTGGCGAAGGATGAGGTTGTGCCAGAGGAAGCGCGAGCAGTAAGTGACGCCGCGCTTGTTGAAGACGAAACCGCAACAGAGCGAGAAGTCGACACAGAACCAACAGTGGTGGTAGTGGCTGGGGCAGTCGAAATGGAGGGATTCGACCCGCCGCTGCAGGTGAACTGGAGATTGCTGAATTGATAATTGTCAAACTTGGAATAGGTTGACCAGACGAAGGCTGAGACTGCGTCCAAGTTGGCGTTTGTGAAGGATGATAGCGCGATAGAGATGTTTTGGGTCGAGCCAGTCAACCCGTTGATCTGGACCCATTGGCTGTTGTAGTTGTCATCTGCACAAGATGCCTTGGTTTGTATCTCCAGCATCATGGAGGCATCTTTAGGTCCCTTGACCGTCAAAGAGAGGGCATTATAGCCTTGGGTGGCCGCCTTGACGCAGCCGAGAGTCTCGTAGTAGTAAGAGGAACTGTCTGTCTTTGGAGTGAACGAAAGGATGCCCTTGCTGATGGCGACCTTTGACATGGAAGTGTCTTCGCTGGTCCACGCATCGAGGTTGTTGCTACCGGAAACGGTAGATCGTGAGAAGTTATCGATAACAAGATTGGAGCATGCCGCCTGGGCAGCTCCGGCTAGGCCCAGAAGGCGTAGCAGGGTAGAAGACATGTTGATGATGTACAGCCAAGTTGGGATGTCTAGTGAGAAAGAAAGGCACTCCTCGGGCGGGGAGTAGAAAGAAAGACTAGGGGTCAAAGCCGATGATGATGTTGGGAGTGATGGAGCATTTCCTAGTAACAGGGAGGAGACGAGATGGTTTATATATCTATATATTGTGTCTTGATGCTGATATCTTACTGGCCTGCTTTAGTGTCAGAGCCGGATTCTTCGCAGGGCCTTCACCTCTGGTGTAGCATCGGACACTTGTCCAGCTACCTGACGGGTAAGCAGTTGGTAGATGGCTCAGACGCAGTGCCATGCCATACTAACTCAGGTGTAGAGGAGGAGCATTATGGGTCCTTGGCGTTGGACAAAGCATGGAGGCCAGCTTAGACTGCTACGTAGGATTCGCGAGAACGCTAAAGACCGCCTCACGACCTGGACGTTGAGCGTTGTCCCCCCCGATGAAGAAGCGTTGTGGAGACGAACGTCCTGCCAAGCGAACAAGAAATCCCACATGGCTAATTGACGAAGAAGGGCGTTGTGGCTTGATGGCCCGAATACTTGGTAGTGGCTTCGAGACAAACAGTTACCGCCATGTGGTCAGAGAGATACACAAAGGGCCATCGAGTATGTGTTGGAGGGTAAAAAAACCGGACCTTCATCTTTGTCTGTCAGGAGGAGGAGGTTAGGTTCGCGGTTTTAGGGGTCTGTAGAAGTCGAGAAAATGTCGGTTTAGGAAAGGCGTGGAAAGACAAACAATGAAAGAAGAGCGGGCCAAGTCGTTGAACATTTCATCCAACGCAACTCGAAACAAGACAACACGAGGTGTGGCAAAAGGAGATGAGGTTTTGGTGCACCGTCCTATTGGGCTAGCCATATCCGGTCCATGCTGAACAAGCAAGACAAGACCGCCACCATCAGGTGAGCGCCGCCAACGCTTTCTTGAACGCGTGCTTCAACTTGTCTGCTGCAACTATCCAAGAGATCTTCGGGTGATACCCCTTTTGGCTGGCCTGACAAGTGAAGCCATTTTCATCATGAAGGTCGAGGTGACACACAAACTTTTCTGATGCCCCCTTTGTCGCTCACTAGAGGAACATGAAACAAGTGAAGATGTGCATTCTAGCGTCGTAGCTTTCCTCAGCTAAGCCAAGTGCCTGGATCGGTTGCAAAAATAAACATGGAATTAGCCACGTCCCCCACACTTGACGGGTCAGTGCAAAGCTGCGGTAAACCTGGGAAACGAATTTAGCAGTCGAAGGCCATCTTCTTTCTCCTGGCATCCCGGCCTAGCTGTGTCCATGAATCTCAGCGCGAGTTACGACACAAAGAGCGAAACCAGCCCTCGCTTCACACGGCTTTTGATGAGAAATAGACGGGGGCCGCCTGGGATGGCGCGCCACAGTTTCTCATCCCCAGGTACAACATCATCTCCAGAGACCCTGTCAGCTTGATAGGCTTGATGATGGAAGATGCGTCAATGAGTTCGCAACATGCTATCGTTCCCTCCGTTGTGCGCCAGTGGTCAGTCACTTCCTGGGCTGCTGGCCGTCTGCGCCCTATCAGTCTGCTCGCTATACTCCGCAGGCAGTCCTATCTTTATGGGGGCCATGGGCTGGTTGTCAGTAACATTCGGCGTGTGTTAGTGCCCAGGCAGATTTGGCCTGTAGCAGCAAACGTACGAATGGCGGATGCCATCACCGCCGTAGCGCGAGTCCATCCTGGCGGCATGGACGGGTGACTGGAGTCCTGATCACTCTATGGCTTCCAGTGTCCGCCGCGGCTCGTTCATAGCAGAACGCAAGTACTATGAGGCCATTGACCAGACAACGTGACATTGGAGGAAGTGAATCACTCACATGAATACTTGGAAGGTCGCATCGGGCCCGTAGCTGTTCGTAACGCATCGCTTGGTGGATGTTGTTTTGGCAAAGACCTTCCATGGTTGCCAAGCGATGGTACATCGACATTCGATGCTCGTTCAAAACCCTAGGTTGAGCGACCTGAATCGTGCAGACGGATCAGGAGAGTTGCGGCAGAGGAGGACGAGAGTCCTGGCGGCGGCAACACGAAAAAAAGTTCACGGGAGAGCTATGGGTGGCTGCAGGAAGGATGGGCTGTGAAGTATGATGGAGTTTGAACTATTGATGGGCTAGACTGAGTGTTGTCGAGGTATCCACGATGTGAGCAGTGTCGACGCCAAGTTGTGGTTTGGCCCAGGGATCCAACGTGTTCGTTGTCTGTTCAACCGGATGGTTCCCGTAAGTGTGACGGGAGGGCGCTGTCGACCGTCGACTGCCGCCTTGGTCTCAAAGCGCCAGCGGCAATGCGATGTGGTAAAGAGATAGCTGCTTGATGGCGACAAATGGTGCAGTCTGTTGCACTAATAGCGTCCGCCCCCCCTTTTTACTAAAATTATGGATACATAATCCCTATATATATATAAAATTTTATTTAATACTATACAAATATTTATAGTATAGTAATTAACTTATTTTAATAGCTTTAATTAATGAATTCCTATTAAATCTTACGATCTAAAAGTATTATAATACTTCTTAAGCGTTACTATATACCTCAGTAAGTAAATAATAACTTATCTAAATATTATCTATTACTTATTACTAATAGTATATAGAAATACTAATATATATAATAACTAATATAAAATACTACTAAAGATCCTCTTTAATATTTTATTTTACTATTGATTAAGATTATTATACTTATTAAAAAAGCTTATTAAGCTATTATTACTAAAGAAACTATTAAAAAAGCTATTATTAAAGTTATTATTATTAAAATTAGTCTTAAGATTAATAATTTAATAACTTCTAAATCTATATTGTAAAGAAAATATATATATAGCCTTTCTAGTATTATAAAAAGCTCTAAAAATATTTTCTTATTAAAAATAATGATAATATAGAAAAAATAAAAATAAAATCTATTATAGAAAATCTAGCTTTAAAATATTTTATTTTTATTAATATTATTATTTTAACTAAATTTAATTTTAGTTAACTTAACCTCTTATTAAATTATTTAATTTATAGATAATATATTTATAGCTTTCTACTATAGTATTAATAATATATTTATATTACTTTGTAGCATATTTAAATAAAAAGAAAATATAAATAATAATAAGCTAATTCTATTATAAATCTAAGTTATCTATAACTTAACATTAAAAAATAATAGTTTGTTTATTTTTAATTTAACTATTAAAAATATTATATATAATAAGTTTAGCTTTATTAATATACTAAATATAATTAATAGAAACTAAAAAGTAGATAGTGATATTTAACTTAAAATAAAAATAGCTTATTTATATAATTAAAAAAAAACTAATATTACAATTATTATTATGTAGAAAAAGCTAACTAATATATCTAAATTCATATTAATCTTTAATTAAGTATATCTGTTTACTAAAGAGGCTACTTAGCTAAATATTCTATAGGTTAATATTATTCTCTCTCTTAAATAAACTAAAAAAGAGAAATAAAATTTATTTTACTATTAAATAATAATATAATACTATATTAATCTCTAATAAGATAGTAATTAATATATAAATATTTTTAAAAAGTAGTTAGGTAAACATTTTAGCTAATATATAAGAAGTAATTAATTATAAACTTAATAATTTTATAAATATTAAATATTATTAAAAATATATAGATAACTTCTCTCTATATATATTTACTTAAAATATTATAAATATAAAAATAATTTAGATAATAAAAAACTTAATTAGTATTATATATTAAGCTAGAAATATTATAAAATTTAATCTTATTATACAGAGAAGTAGATAAAAATATTATAAATAAGTAAACTAATATTAATAATATAGAACTATTTAAATAACTATTTAGTAAGATATTTTATAACTAATTTATTAAGAATTAGAAATACTAAAATAAGAGGAATAGAAATATTATTAAAGTTAATAATAATTAAGAGATAACAACAATAATAAAAGAGAAAACTAAAAATACTATATTTCTATTATTAAGGTTAAGATTTAGCTTAACTAATAACGTGGTTGATAAGCGAGTCGATCAGACAAGCGAGTCGATCACCTTAGCAAAATTATAGTAGGCTGCACGCGAAAATTTGGTAAGAAATTGTTAGTACAT
>NW_026517565.1:0-33982 GCF_026319265.1 Colletotrichum chrysophilum | reverse complement strand
AACCCCCCCCCCCCCCCCCCTACCATTGATTGCTGTTGGGCGACGACGCATTGGGGAAAATGGCCCTCTGGCCCTTTCGCCGGAGGAGCGGTCGCAAACGCTCGCGAAGCGGCGCAAACCTGTCCGACGTCGAGGCGCCTCTTCCACGAGACGATCTCACCACCGGCAGCGCCTCTCATGCTTATGTCCAGCAACAAGACAGGGCCGCAAAGCCGAAGAAGAAGCAGCGACTCGAGCAAGAGCAGCAGCAGCAGCACCCCTCCTCCTCCAAGAAGTTGACCCGACGGACCCGTACCTACAGCTTCTCCCCCGGTCGCAACGACTCCATCCGCGTCGCGGGGCAAAAAGGTTCGGGTCCACCGGTACCTGGGCGGCTGACAGGGCCCTTCCCAGCCGACCGAAATGACGGAGAAGAAAAAGGGGATCCCGCGTGGCAGCGGGCGCCAACCCTACATAATGCACGCCACGGCCAACCCAAGAAGGGCTCTTCCTCCCGCAGGAAGTCCAGCAAGCGGAGGAGAGAAGACACGGATCGCGAGGCCGAGATCAAGGCCATGACCAACTTCGCGCCGGTACGGCCAGCGGCCGACGACTGGACATCCGGTCGGCCGATGAGGAAACAAAGCAAGAGAGTCAAGACGACGGGGGGCCTCGGCTTCCGCAGCAGGAGCAGAAGCCCTCTCGAGAATAGGGCCTCCGACGTCTCATTGCCGATATCGATTCACTCCAGCATGTCGTCCGACTCCGAGATGCACTCGTTCCGGGTGTCGGCACTCGAAATGCTGGCACCCCGACCGACATTACGACACACCGTCTACCCACGATGGGGCCCTGGGCAAAGCAGCTCAGGGCATTCACGCCACCAACAACACCAACACCAACAACAGAAGAGAAAGGTTTCCGAGAGAGTGCCCGAGTCAGTGGTGAGGGCACACAAGAGAGTAAACAGTTTCGCCGACGACCTCGACGCCGCCGACCTGCGAGAACTGATGGAAAGAGACACGAGGAGGAGAGAACGAAGGCGTCAACGAGACCAGGAAAGAGTCGAGAGGAGGTTAGCACGGAGGGCGGAGAAGCAGCGCGAGGCCGAAGCTGAGGCACGGCACAGCGGCTCTCCCCCACCCGTGAACATGGAGAGAGGTGTTTTGGGCCGGGAGATGGTGGGCTTGGGCATCGGGGAGGACACAGCGACCTCTGCGGTGGTGACGTCCTCCAAGCACAAGCGACGGGCATCCAGCTCATCATACCGACCGGCCAGGCATTCAACAGAAGAAGAACAGGTGCTACCCCAACCGGAACCGATGGACATCGATCACGACCTCCACCGACCGTCGAGCATCCAGCCCGATGTTCCCTTGTCGGCGCCGTCCCCCGAGCCGCAGCAGCCCGTTCCCGAACGCAAGCCCAGCACGAAGCTGGCGCCTATGGGAAGCATCAGACTGAGACGCAGCCTGCTTCGTTCGAAGAAGTCAAAGTCGAGGTCAAGGTCGCCGGAAGAAGAGCACGCCGTGTCGCCGCTGTCGTCAAGACAAGACGAGACCATCCCCCGCAAGGCGTCCGAGTCAATCCTCCGGGCCCGTCTGTCACTTTCAGCCCTGTTCCGCTGGGGCAAGAGAAAGAGAAGAAACTCTGGACCGTCATCGTTCTCCAACACGTCGCGTGAGGAGATGCAAGCCGCCGCGGCCCAGGCCCAAGCCCAGCTTCAGTCGCAGACTCAGACACAAGCGCCACCGACAGAGGAGCCGCAAGCGCCAATGCAAGTGGTGCCGCCACCGATCAACTACATTCCTCGCAAGGTCAGCTCCGGCGTTCCCAAGCGCACCCGCTCGCGCTTCAGGGAAGACCTGCCCGAGCTCCCCCTCAGTCCTCCGGACTCGCGCGTGGGGTCGCCGGAAGTGGACGAGCCTCCTCTGCCCATTGTCTCGGAGGCCAGGACCGCAGAAAACACTCTTGACGACGATGAATCCCCCGCCGTCGTCAGGCACGACACTCCCACCTCTGATCTCCGCCGCGTCGACGAAAAGATGGAGAAGCTCGAGAAGATGAGGCAGACACCGACCTCGCTGCGACACAGCATCCAGCCCTCGCCCGAGCAGCCGCAGTCCGTCTCCCTGGCGTCCATCGACTCCGAGGCCTCGTGGCTCTCCGGCCGCATCGGAAACCGCAGGGCGTCGGGCATGCGCGCCGCCAGCATCCAGCGCTTCCAGCCCCAGAACCGCAGCCACTCGCCCTCGGTCAACGACACCGAGGAGGAGCTTGCCGACGACGAGTACCTCTCCAACCTCGCCACGCCGTCCCGCGAGATGCTCGGCGCCGACGACGACGAGCGCACGCCGCGCAAGTCCACGGGCGACGCGTTCCCCAGCAGCGACGAGGAGGAGGTGACGATGATGGACGAGGCGGACATGAAGTGGGGGTCTGTCGAGAGGCAGCGGGCGACGGCGGTCGTGCCGCATCAGCACCAACGGATCAAGAGCCGCGAGGGCCTGCTCAAGACGTTTGAGGACGTCGACAGCCCCGCCACGTCGGCCGAGAACTCCGAGGGCGAGACGCCCCAGCTCCAACGCGCCACGAGCGTGAGCCTCAGCAGGGGCCTCGCCAGGCATGTGAGCTCGGGGAGCGCAAAGATGCTCGAGGTCTCGCCCCGCGCGAGCGTTGACCAGATGAGGACCAGTGATGCCGTTTACTAAATGAGCAGCTAACACAGATGATGACAGGGGAAGATATTGCCAGCCCAGCACCAGCGAGATGACGATCTTTCAACATTTCCTTATATCTCTATCTACGTCGACAAAACAGATTCGACACCCGACGCTCATTAACCTTTCCTTAACTGTCGTACCGACCATATTCACTCATTCAACTCTCCTAACTATTTCCTTGCCACTGACGACAAAAACCACAAAAACACTTGCAAAACAACAAAACCCTGAATCTCGACGTGCTGGCTGGCTTATCGACCTCGAAAATCTTCTGGACTGCTCATGGCATCTAACCCGTACCTCTCGTCTTCATCTCGGCAATCGGCAGCAGCCATTGGGCTTCTTTGATTCACCTGATGTGTACGACACGACCTTACGACCCGCCTTCCTACTTCCCCGGTGCATACTAAGCGACGCGCGGTATGCTTTCTTCTTCGTTTCGTGTTCTTGGCATATACCGTTTGATACCACGTCTCCCATCTTCCCTCCCTCCCCACAGGCGGGCAGGGGATGGATTTGAGACATTTGAGATTTGTTGTTTTTTATTACATTCGAAAGGGACGCGCGATGGTCCGTCCCCTTTCTGGTGGCAGCACAGCACGCACCACCTCTCGTTCGGGATATCCCACCCACCCCTTCTGGTCTTTTACGGCAAAGGACGGTGGAACACTTACGAAAAAAGGGTGGCATGCGTGTGCCGAAAAGATTAGACTGGAAGGAAAATCAGGAAGGGGGCTTTTTTGGGAGAACAAAACAGGGCATTATGATATGCACCTTGGGATATGTATGTGTATGTAGTACAGGAGGGCTTCCTGGATGAGATACCCGAGTAACTCACCCTTCAAGGGGAGCCTAGTCTCATGTTCTGTAGTAGGAGGCACACTTTACGTGTGCTGGTTGAATGAAAAGGATTCAAACGTACTCTTAGTGCACTGCGAACACAAAGACGTGAAGCTCACTGAAGTGTCTAACAATGTATGACGGGTGATGCCTGACTAACGAAGCTTACCGACTACAGTGGTTGGGGGATGTAAGGCGTGGAGCCTTTCCGGGCAATCTTGTCTTGCAAAAGTACGTGTAGAGCGTCGAATTCAAAACTGATGGAATGGGTATCTATTTTGAATCGTGCAGCACTACTGGAAAGATGGTCTTAGTTCCCCTTGCCCTGCTGGACTGTGCCTCTCTTTCTGTGTCTCTTTGTCTACCTCAGGTTGCAGGCACCGGTGCCACACTTCCACACTAATGCTATGTGCATTTCTGTTGCTGATATTTCTTTCAGTGTATTTCTTTCCATGACCCCATCATTCCAGTGCCCGTTTGCGCTGATTCATGGCTCTATTCAAGTCTATGCATTATTTCAGGTCAAATCCATGGTTCCCAACCTTGGCGATGCCCTCGGCGACGCACTAGGAGACAAGGACAGTCTTCCGCCGATGGATGGTGACCCACCGCCAGCCGAAGACGGCCTATCTGCCCACCGCATCTCGGCGAATTGCTCGTCTTCTACTACAAAAATCTCCTGCTCGTGGCCACGAGGGAAGTCACCAATAGGCTGCGGTGCGAAGCAAAAGTCGTCACATCGGACGCGGCGGTAGAACACTTGAGAATACGCAGACGGCGCCGCCCCCGACGGCAATGCCGGTGCCGGCAGGACAGGCTCGAGATAGAGCCCCACTCGAGCCCTTGGCCCGGTGTCTGTCGGCCGGTCGCTTGCCCCAATCGGGAGAATGACGAGATTTGACTCCGGCGGCTGGACGGATGGTGACGGACTAGGTCTACCAGGCGAGGGACTAGTTCGCGGGCTAGCGCGCGGGCTGCCGGGCGCGGCCAACGTTATCAGTTCCGCGGCGATGGAGATTCCCATGTTGGTCATGCTGAAGAGCCGGAACGGGGAGCCTCTGTGCAGGGCTCGCTGATGAACATCGCGGGAGCGGGCGAAATCGGCAGGCGAGTCGGCCAAAAGACCAGAGTTGAGGGCACGTCGTCGTCGCTCGCCAGTATGGGAGTCCATAAACTCCTGGGCCGGGTCAACGCGCCACGCGAAGATGGTTTCGTCGGGAGAAGTACGAATGATCTCGTGCTGCAAGCGCTGAAAGGCATGTGCCAGGCCCTCGCCGTACAGGACGGGGATGTTCACACCGAATAGCCCCATGACGCAGTAGGCTAGGTCTTCTGGGCGGGTAGTCTGGCGGGCAGCGGCCCAGGACATGCGCTCTGCGATGGAATAGTCACGGGGTGATCGTGTCTTGGAGAGGACCGACTCGAAAACGCCTGTGATGGCCGCTATTGCTGCGATGAATGGCTGCTCGCCGCGGTGCAGGCCTTTGGTTCCGATGCGCGACCAGTCCGAGGCGTAGAAGATGGCTCGGCGAGGAGCGATGAGCTCCTGAAGGGTCCAGCCACGGGTGAACCAACGGGATCTCGCAAGGGAGGGCATGTTGCCCATGGGCGGAGAGGCAGAAGGCGGAGGGACATCGGAGAGGTAAACGAAACAGACGCGAGCCAGGAGATAGTACGAGTACATGGAGTTGATGGCTTCAGACAGCTCGGCGGACGAGGTCTTGTCGATACAGCACGAGTCGATCCAGGCCCAGTCGATCTGATGGCGTAGTGCTTGGTAACATGTTCCCTCGATCTTGGAGAAACCAGCCTTTGTGCGGGCGAGGTGCAGGTTCTGTTGAATATCTTGGAACGTCACCTCGTCGTTGCCCCAGGTGTGGGATAGGATTGCGTATGGAGGGACGTTTTGAGGGCCATTGAACATGCGCAATTCGAAGGTGTTGGTATTGATGAGCCACATGCCGGGCGTTGTGGTCTGTCGAGCGCGGGTGTCACTCTGCAATCTCTGCGGGTTGTCGTCGACAGGTAGGGCACGCCGTTTGCACTTGGGAGGCACAGAAGAAGACGAGGACACTCAGGAAAGGGTGGATGGAGGACGGAAGGAGCTGGTTTGGGGTTCAGCAAACCCAGGCAGGCTATCTGTCAGTCACTTTCAAGGCAAGTGTTAGCCTCGTAGGGGGCGCAGCTGAGCATCCAGCTTGTGTTGGTCTCGGTAACCGCCTCACGTAGGTATGTTTGGGCATGAAGAAACCTTTGGTCCTCAGTAGCAGTTTTGAGGAACGCGAGGCGGGGTTGATAGGTCTTGTAGTCATCCGACGAAGAGCATCACACACAACTTGATGGTTGCTAGGTCAAGTGAGCCAAGTCAACAGTCCGCTTCCTTGAGTCAAAGGAGGGGTCCAACGGGCGGCAGCTGTCAGCCAGGCACGAGCGGCCGGCACGTGGACTGACAGGTGGCAGGCGTGTTAGGCGTCTTCACTAAGGAAAGATGCATACCTACTTAGGTAAGGTAAGGTACCTTAGGTAAGGTTAGCGCGGTCGGCCCGAGCACGCAAGAGCGCTGCGAAAATGACATGGGCCAACAGAAACATGCACAAAACAATGCGCCCCACTGTTTTGTTGAACAACCCGGACCCCGGCGACGCTCGTCCAACTCGCTAGGAGAGTCCAGCGGCATCGGCAATGCCAGAGGCCCTGTGCCGCAACTTCCCGCTGGTCCCTTGACTTTTTTTGTGAGGGATGAGGGATGATGGACCCAATTTGGATCTGATCTGGCAGTTCTCCACGGCTGTGTTGGCGGCGGCACAAGGCGCACCAAGGCGGGTTTGTCATTTCGCCATGTCCATGTCAATGCCCACGCCCACGCCCAAACCCACGCTCATATCCGGATAGGATAGCATTCAAGGCCATGTCCATCCCCATGCCCGCCATGTCATCCCTCGACAACATCTTCTGCAACCCAACAACAACACCACGAACACGCACGACGACACCGTCATGATTCCCCGAATACACCAGTTCATGGCAGCGCCACCTGCCACCATGTTTCGAGCCTTCATGCGCCGCCAGGCCCCAGGCCTGCGCACTCGCTTCACCCAGCGCCGCGCAAACTCCTCCAACTCGGGCACCGAGCCCCCAAAGCCGAAGAGAGAGAGCGATCCTATTCCTGTGCCCAACACCGTCGCCACGATCCCATTATGGCAGCGCCTTGGTCCGCTGACCCGTGCCGCCGAGGGGTATGCCAGGGCCCAGCGCAAGAGACCCCTGACGACGCAGTTCATCAGCTCCCTTGTCATCTACTTTTGCGCCGACCTGTCCGCCCAGAACATGAGCGGTAATGAGTATAACCCGGAGCGCACCGCGAGGTCCCTCATCATCGGCGCATTGTCCTCCATCCCTAGCTATAAGTGGTAAGTTGTGCCGCTGCGAGAAGCCCAGTCCCAGTATGCGTCGACGACAAGCTAACAGCACGGGCGGCAGGTTCATCTTCCTCTCCCAAAACTTCAACTACACCTCGCGCCTGCTATCCCTGGCCACCAAGGTCGTCGTGAATCAGGTGTGCTTCACGCCCATATTCAACTCGTACTTCTTCGGCATGCAGGCCTTCCTGGCGGGCGACAACTTCGAGCAGATCATCGAGCGAATTCGGCGCACCGTTCCCGTGAGCATCGTCAACTCGTGCAAGCTGTGGCCCGCCGTGACGGCCTTCAGCTTCTCGTTTATCCCGATGGAATATCGCAGCGTCTTTTCGGGTGTCATTGCCGTCGGCTGGCAGACCTATCTGAGCTTCCTCAACCGGCAAGCAGAAGTCGTCGAGGAGGCCGAAGAGGCAGACGTAAGGGCGCACCCCAAGAAAGCACACGCGGTGCAGGGCATCGCTGTGCACGAGGGGGCTGCAAAGATGGAGGCATGAGAGGAGGGCGTGGAGGAGGAATTAGAGAGAAAGAGAGTGTGGAGGGGAAAGATTACCCCAGACATCCTTGACGGAATTTTTTTCTTTTGTAGTTGCATTGGAACGGCGTTGGCTTAGAAGGTTAGACGACATGGAGAACGTCATGATCTGATACCATTTTACTCTTAGACAAGAAATATCATACCTAGTCAGGTCCCTTAAAATTGGCACCGTGCCAAAACCGCACTGTCCCCGCACTGTCCCGCATCCCAGTCCAGACGACGCCAACTGTCGACCCTGCCCGAACTTCGCGTCAATTCCGTCTCCGGCAGTGACATCTGCAAATCTTCAACCCCCCGATCCCGCACCAACGCCGAGCCATTGAGTGCTGGCCAGGACCAGCAGCTCTTCTCAGCAATGGCTTCCGTTTGCTTGCGCTCCGGCCGCGTGCAAAACGCCCTCCGCGCGGCCAGGAATCCCGCCCTCGCTCGCCCGCGACTCCCTAGCAACACCCTCTCTCGACGTCATGCCTCGACCGGCACCGGCTCCTCGCCCGAATCTAACGCTGGCTCCAACCTGAAGCTTGCCCTGTACGGCACCGCTCTCGCCGGCTCGCTCTACGTCTCCTACCTCTATGTCACCGATACCCGCGCCTCCATCCACCGCTGGCTTGTGCCGCCCATGCTGCGCTTCATCTACAGCGACGCCGAAGAAGCCCACCATGCCGGCACGACCATGATGAAGTCCCTCTACGACTTGGGTCTGCACATCCGCGAACGCGACAGGACCCTCGCCCAGCATCCTGCCCTCGCCAGCGAGGTCTACGGTTTCCAGCTCGCGAACCCCATCGGCATCAGTGCCGGCCTCGACAAGCACGCCGACATCCCCGACGCCCTCTTCGCACTCGGTGCTGGTGTCGTCGAGGTTGGCGGCTGCACGCCCCGTCCGCAAGAAGGAAACCCCAAGCCCCGCGTCTTCCGCGTCCCCAGCATCGATGGCATGGTCAACCGATACGGTCTCAACTCCCGCGGCGCCGTCAGCATGGCCGGTACGTTGAGGGAGCGTGTGCGCAGATTCGCCCGTAAGGCCGGTGTCACCGAGCAGCAGGTTCTGGACGGCGAAGCCGGTGTGCCCGCCGGAAGTCTGCTCCCCGGCCGTCTTCTGGCTGTGCAGATTGCCAAGAACAAGGAGACGGACGAGCGGGACGTAAAGGCCGTCACTCAAGACTACGTTTACTGCGTGCAAGCCCTCGCCAAGTACGCCGATATTCTGGTCGTCAACGTCAGCAGTCCCAACACCCCTGGTCTGCGTGACCTGCAGGCTACCGAGCCCCTGACGAGGTTGCTGAGCGCCGTCGTCGACGAGGCGGCCAAGGCAGACCGCAAGGTTCGCCCCAAGGTTATGGTCAAGGTCTCCCCTGACGAGGAGGAGGATGCCCAGGTCGAGGGCATCGCCCAGGCCGTTTGCAACAGCGGCGTTGACGGTGTCATTGTTGGCAACACGACCAAGCGTAGGACGGGCGTCGTCCCGAAGGGTGTCCAACTCTCCGCCAAGGAGCAGAAGGCACTGATGGAAACTGGTGGCTACTCCGGCCCTGAAATGTACGGCAGGACTTTGGAGCTGGTCAAGAGATACCGCCAGAAGCTCGACAGCCAGACCCTGCAGTCTGGTTCGGCGGAGGAGGCTGCTGCCATTCCATCCGTGGACGGCACTCTGTCGGGCAAGGTTCACGACTTGATTGAGGGCAAGGATACTCCGAGAAAGGTCATCTTCGCCACTGGAGGCATCACCAATGGAGAACAGGCATTGAAGATTTTGAACGCCGGCGCTAGCGTCGCTATGGTGTACACGGGGTTGACATACGGCGGTCCGGGAACAATCACCAGGATAAAGAAAGAGATCGTGGATCAGGCGTAGAATACCAAAATATAGACTTTTTTGACTGCTTTATTTTCACTGATTGCCTACTCACTAGCCTTGAGATGCTGGAAATACATCTAAATCTATGCCTCTACACAAGAAGGGAAGAAGGGTTGTCTGCTGTGTCCTCCTTGACATCAAGCAAGGCTTCTTCCTCGTCGATGGAGCGGGTACCCTCCAAGAAACCTCCTGAGATCCAAATGCTGAAAGATACAGCCTGCTCCGTGCAGACCGCAGGCCAATCACAGGGGCCGGGAATAATCATGTTACCCGTTCGTTCGTCTTTCGTTGATCCATCATTCGAAGGGATGTCCAGGATAGCGAAAGGTTGATGCCCAAGACTTGGCTCCAGGATGGCCCGCAGGACGCAGAAAATCGGTAACCCAACAACCGTCACAAGAAACGCCACGTTCGCCGCAATAAAGAACAGCGCAAGAAATAGCGCGTAATAGATGATCATAGAAGGCCCTAACGTGCTCGCTATGAAAAGCCAACAGAAGAGTCGTCGCAAAGGGTTTCTAGGGAATCTTGGTTTTGGCTTGGACATGTCCTCGTACAACTGAACGGTCGCGACGATGATGCTGGTAAAAATTATGATGGCGGCGGCGATCCAAGCAATAAAGAGCAGGCACTCTTTATCTCCTTCCTCCATTGTTGATATATTTGAATTGGGATGAGAATGGGTGAGGATAATGCTCAGTTAGGTGCCGACCTTTTATTTGGGAATGCTGACAGATGTGGTGAGATGGTGGGATTGAGAAATAATGAACACCTTAGTTCCAGCCCTATTTGAAGACTTTATACCCTGGGTCTTTTGGCATGATGACACCTTTTTCTTCTCAAAGGCCACGGGTTCATTAGAAAGTAGCCAAAGGTTAGCAACTTGCTACCAGTCCTGCAAGATTTTCAAACCCAAAGGTGTTCACCGCTAGGATTGACGTGCGCCTCGATATAGTCCTGTTCTGTGTCACATGAGCGCTCTAAGAAAAAGATAGTTGGTTATGCGTAGAATACCAAAATTAGACTTTTGACTTCTCAATGCAATTTGCATTTTGCACCTGTACTTCTCTCTAACTGAATACGCATGGTGACTGCCTGTGAAGTTCTCATCGCTACCCCGAAGAAGCACTGCTCTCCGTTTGAGCTGAGATTTGGTCCCTGGCTGCGCAGCGAGCGCATTCTAAGAAGCCTCCAGCGAGCCAGATGCTGAAAGATATAGCGAGCTCTTCCCAGTGTTCAGGAAGGTCTCTGAGTTTCCCGAACAATTCGCGAGATCCCTTTGCAAACTCCGACTCCTCCGAGGAATCAAAGGAACCAAAGGCTGGTCTGAAGATGACATCAAGAATGAACAGAACTGGGAGAAGAAGTAACAAGAGCATCATGACACCCATAAAGGTCAAGCCCCATACCAAGAAGGCTGCTAGGTAAGCGACAAGAAAAGGCCCCAATAGTGTCGACAAAAATAGCCAACAGAAGGTCCTCCGCAGTGGGTTCTTCGGAAATCGCGGATTTAGTTTGGACATGTCGTAGTACATAATACAGGTCGCGCTCAGGATGCCGGAGAAGATTGCTATTATTACTGAACTCCACTTGCAGAAAGAAAGCAAGGCCGCCCAATGCTCTTCCATGTTTAGATTGGTATTGGATGAGAAGAAGATGACTACCGAGTAGCGATAAAGCACCGCCGGTAAGTTGATAGTCGTGGTGATAGGTGTTGTGAGGTTGTTGGATTGGAGGGAGTTTTGAGCAATCAATGCAACAGTCCTTCCAACGTTGCCTGGAGAAAAAGGAGATCTTATACCATGGATATCCTTCATTCGGAGAAAACAAGAGATATACCTCTGCATAGCTTTGGTGTAGACACAAGGGTTGATGTTTATACAAAGTTTGGTACGGAGTTATCAAGCTACCGATTTGGCTAGGGTTTCTAAATCTTCGTCAGAAGTGCTATCCACCTCGTCGAAGCCCTCTTCCGTGTCGATGTGTCTGGATCGCTCCAAGAAACCCCCAGAAAACCAGATGCTGGAGCATACGATTCCGTTCCCCCAAGCATCAACCCTTTCTGAAAGACCGTCTTGTATCGTCTTAACCCACAAGGGTGGGAAAGATCCGACAGCCAGATTTAGGACCCTTCCAATTTCCATCAGTGGAAGCCCGATAATAATCAACGTGGCTTGCAGTGCCATAAGAACCAGAATGGTGACCCAAAAGAACACAAACGAGATTGACATAAGAATCCAGCACAACAGTCGTCGCAACATGTTCTTTGGAAATCGCGGTTCTGGATTAAGCATATCTTCACGCAGCTCAATAGTTGCTGTGTAGAGTGCGAGTGGCACACAAAGAGCAAGAATGGCGAGGAGCGGGTCAGAAATATCCAGATCCATGTTTCCGATTGTAATTTAGTTGGTCTCGTTGAAAAGAAAAGATCTGATGCGTGAGCATGGGTGACATTTTGCGACGAAGGCAACGGTGCCAGTGGAAGATAGTTCTTCAAGAAACAAACCTGCGGCGCTTCGACCCTTGTTCTTCGGCCTTCGTAAATCTCATGTTAATTCTCTTGGTGCAGCCGTAAGGGTTCGAGGCTGAAGAGGTGACTACGGTACTAGTTCTTTAATTTTGCCAGGGCCCTAAACTTGGAGCTCTATGCAGTCTCCCCAACCCCAAGGTTTAATCATACGGTGGGTATTTATTGTGGTGAGCATAACTTATTTCTCTTAGTTTAGCCTTTTATTCCGTTCCTCTCTCTATTCTAGGTATCATCTCCGTTATAGTTTCCGCTATTATCGCTGTTCCTGTTGCCCATAATCACTTTCCGCCTAAGTAGAAAAACTTCTTCTCAATTGCGGTGTCTAGTACTTTCGCTGTCATGTTGATCTTAATGTAGTTCCATGTATTGCCCGTCGGTCAGTCGCACATCAGCTTCCATGATCCATCTGTAGTATGCTTCGACTATGTCATAGGAACTTGTTGATTCCATGTCGTGCGCCGCATGTAACTCAAAGATATGTTTCAATTTCCCTCGAGTCTTTCCCTCGTTTCGTGATCGATATCATCACCATACCAACCCTTCACCTTCTGTAATTTCTCACCACTAACCGTCCCTGCTCCCGCCTCAAGTAAGCCCATTTTCTCTAAGTAGCAGTCCCTACACTCCAACGAGTGCCCGGAAAGCACGATGAAGAAGTTGCTTATAACTTCCATCGAAGAATCGAAACGTTCGGGATAACCTAGCACTAAACTGTCCACGAAATCAACGCAGTGGAGAGGACCGAAAGTCGGTTCGAGAAGACATTCCAGAAGCGGTCCAATAATTGTGAAGAGTACGCTGAGAAGACAAAGCGGCAAAAAGGTCAGAATATTGACAACATTGAAAAACCCTTGCACAATTGATATAGAGAGCCAGCAAAAGGCTCTTCGCAGAGGGTTGCTGGGAAATCGCGGTGTGACTTATCCATGTCTTCATGCATCTCGCTGCTTGTTCTGACAAACGCGAAGAGGAATCCGAAACCGAAAATAACCGAAGAAAAAATGACGAGGAGCATTGTTGAATTTTCCATGTCTTGAGATCCATTCATGGTGGTAGGATTGCGATGAATCTCTTCGAAATGTGGTTGGGTGGTAACCTAAGGTGACAAAAGGTTGGCTGCCGAGTTGTGGAACTCTTCAGCTGGGTTTAGTTTGATAGTTGAGTGGGAGTTGGTTCTGATAGCTGTGCCTTCAGCTTTGGAAACGAGGAGCTTATGTCTATGTGCATGAAATATTCGGAGATGCCTAAAGTTGGTACTAAGCAACTCTGTTGCCATACACTGGCACCTTCAAGGTGAATTCGAAACCAGATGCGCTATCTACCACATGTTTCACCTTGATAATACCATATTAGACATGACGTTTAAGAGCATCTTATTGTATGGAAATATTGGCTGAGGGGAAATTGTGCCAAAAGACAGACTGACATTACGTCTCAATCCCGATTTGATATCCTGTGGTGAGTAGGTTTTGATTGAGCCTTTGGAAAACCATTTAACACAAGACCGCTAAATCGTGGCTTTCAAGCACCAAAATCTTGGTTTCATACCTACTCAGCACCTATCCGCTGTACCTGCCTCTGGCCCGTTCAACTCAAGGTTATTAGAAAGAGTTCCGTGGGGAGACATCGTCGCAATCGCCTTGACTTTGACCTCCTCCCAATCGCCTCCCACCAGCCACAATGAAATGTACAGCCAGTACATCCAAATAAATATTGGAGGTACACCGATCGCCGAGAGGAATTTTCGGGGGGTGATGTTGTGTAGAAAAGACTCAGACGTGCAGAGCCGGATGTAGATCGTTTTGAAGATAATTGCAGGTATGATGCCGACGATGAAAAGACTGATGGCCGCGACGTAATAGGCGATGCATGGAAGAAGCACACAAGTCCAACCGACACTTAGTAGGAGCCAGCCCGCAACATATTGAAGGGCAACAGCATTCTTGCCTTTTAGGAGATCTCCAACTATGGCGCCACAAAAGCCGACAAAAACGATATAAGCGATGCCGACAACAATAGCTAGGAAGATGAGGACGGTCTGGACCCCACCAGAGAGGTCGTTCCACGTCATGGTGGAGGTTGACGATTGTTGTAGCGACATAAGTGCTAGTAGTGCGAGTGTGGATGTCGACATGCGGTTTGAGTAAACGTGTAGATGGTGGTTGTATTGGGCGTAGATTTGAAAGGATCAATGTTTCTGCATTCGAAGGGCAGAAGCAACATCATTAAATACCTCTTTACATATGCTCTCCATTCCGACGAGTGACATGATTTTCTAATGATCTCGGTGAAGCCGAAGCTTCTGATATCCAAAGTTTCCCATCTGCGTCAAGTCTTTGATAAGATAGAAGGCAGCATGGGTCACGAGACGCACCGTTAGCCATCCATCAGCTGTCTCCGAGCCACCAAGGTCATTCAGCTTTGCCCCCTCGTTTCCTGTACCGACAGCCCAAAGGTCCACCATGAGAACCGTTCAAACGCCATGTGCGGGTCTATCTGGTATACCTGTGCTGGGTAGAGTCGATAACTCCGCAGCGTTCACGGATCCCCTATCAGAGGGCTCCTTTTGAGGTCCATGCCACCCTCCTCCAACCGCGTAAACGACGTAGTACGTGTAGTAGTCCCAGACAACAGCAGGAGGTCGTCCAGCCGCTGAGAATAGTTGGCGACGGGAATTATCTTCTCGGTCTGTCCAAGATGGGCAGGCCAGCTTGCGGAGTGCCTTGATGACGAGGCTTGACACGATGAAGATTATGAAGAAGCAGACCGCCGCGATGTAGTAGATGAGAGTGGGCCACAGCAAGATGAAGTAACCGATTACCAGCAGAGAAAGGGCTGTTAAAAATTGAAGAGTTACCAAATTTGCGTTTTCGTAGTTTCTCTTCAGACGACGGGAGGCAACGAGGAAGGTCGCAAGAACGGCGACGCTGCCTAAGACGACGCCAAAAGCGACGAAACTCTGTACCTCTTTACGGCTCAGAGGCATTGTTCCAGACTCGGCTGGAAGGAATGGTTTGAAGAACGAGAATTGGGATGAACCTGACTGTTCAATTTGATCGAGACGTGAAGTGCCTGACGTCGAAGCGGCTCTCAGCTAGTGTGCTATTTAAGACAAGAAATACACCTTATCAACACTACTTTACCGAGAATATCGAAGCCACCTCGTGACGCAGCCAACTGCCCCTTCAAACTCTATCGTACCCTGAAATGTAGGTTATGCAGGTCCTCGGGTGAAAAAAAGCTCATTGAGTGCTTCATGTACCTCTCGGCATGTCCGAAAGTGGCACGCCATCGATAGATGATTTGGAAGGCGGGATTTCTCCGTTGACCAGCCGAATTGTGCAGCGTTCCCAGTATTTGATGATGGCCCCTGCGGGCTCGTTGACTAGGCGCAAGATATCGGATGCAGACGTGTGCAAAGTCGATAAAAACGGGCCCCAGTGCGGTTCTATACACTTTTTGGAGACCAGGTAGAAGATGAGACCTGGGACCAACAAGGCTAGGAAGAGGCATGCAACTACAACGTAGTAGGCGAGAATGGGCCCGATCAGGGCGAGATATCCGACGAGCAAAAGGGAGGCGCCTGATACGTGTTGCCGACGAGTCCTGCTCTGGCCCAGCAGGACACCGATTCTGGCGCTAGCATTGATGATCAGGCCGGCGATGAAGGCAATGCCGACGATGCTGCAAACGACGATGCTGCAAACGACGATGCTCGCAATGTTGAAGGGAGTGTTCCAAGCCCAAGAAGTCCTTGCCATGGCTGCTGAGATGTTGGTAGATTCGGTTTTGTTTTGAGAAATAGGTGGCGTCTGAGATGGTTTCCTGTGTTTCGCGGGCCTTCTCCAGGGAAGTTCTGAGTAAAGATGGATCTACAAGGACACGAATTATGGCACTCGCGAACGCCGGGATTTAATTTTCGACAGTGGTGGGCCGTTGGGAAGCTGCCTTGAGAGATGCGCAAATCGTTCCTTTGATGGCCTGAAGGCTAATTGCCAGTTTCATTTTGCAGCAACCTCGTTGGCCTGACCCTTTCAGCCCCAGTATCCATCTTTCCAAAGCTCCTTTCGATATCCCTCGGTAAGTCTCTCGTCCTCACCGTAGACCTCTTGCCAGCCAACGAAGCCACGGTCGAGGACATAGACGTCCTGTGGCTGGGTGCTCGCTTGTTCCTCGGATGACCCTGAAGACTGCTTGGAGGCGAGGGCCTGGTCACGTTCTCTGAGGTAGCGAAGGGCGGCGCTGGGTCCACGCTGCTGGGACAAGGCGCAGTGGAAGATGACGGTCTTCTTGCCTTCGAGGCGACGAATGAGGGTGGGCATCATGGCTTCGAGGGAGCGGGAGGGCATGTTGATGCAGCCCTTGATGTGACCTCCGATGTAATCTGTACCAAGCCGAAAGTCAGCGGTGCCTTTGCGGGTGGGTTGTGGATGGGAATGTCGAAAGGTCACACGTACCATCGTCACGGACATCGACGACAGCCACCGAAGGGTTGGCGGCAGCCTGCTCCGCCAGCAACATGGTGGAGAGCTTGTCGGCAGTAATGCGCTGAAGGGTTCCGATGGTCGCCATTGTGCGTTTGAATTGTAGCATACGCGTCGGGAAGACGTTCATGGGGGAGGGGGATTCCGAGCTGCAGTCCAAGCTTAATTCGAGTTTGACGCGAAGTTGGAGCTTGGTTTTGGCGGGGAGCTCTGACGCGGGGCACCTTTCACAGTTTTGTCACCTTAACCTGCCCCTGTCGCGTGGGGAATCCTGGCTCGCAGCACCTCCGACCACGACGCCAGGCTTACATAAGCATGCGTTCGTTCCTCCAAGTGAGTCTGAAGTTTGTCAAGGCACAAAGCCAACTTAGACCAACCATACAGCCTGGGCTGCTATTCCAATACGATCCATGAACACTCATCTCACAGCTTGAAGCAGGTTCGATGCGGGAGATCCCTCAACTCAAAAATATGGTCTACAGGGGTCATCCAAGGCAGCTTGTTGCGTCAAGACGCTGAATAACCAAGCACATTGGAATCCCATCCCACATGGCGCTCAAGCATATGCACCACGCAACCTGATATGTCAATCATATCTGCAGAATCCGTTCATCATCTTCAATGAAACACAGCCTGTCGCTTTCGCCCCCCTTGCAAACTAGGGCTGAGGTCTCGGCCTACTCCACAGCGATCTCGGTCTCGGCGCTTATCTGGACCTCCGCCGCCGAGCGAAAATCATTATGGTTCTCGCTATCCCCCGTTTTTTGGTCCAGATTATGCCACTGTGACTTGTCCGATTTGGCCTTGACTGGTTTCTGCTGGCTACCTCAAGTATTGATGGCTCTTGGCTCTATCGCTAGGCGGAACTCTATTCCATGACATCAACGTTTGGGCCGATGACTTTCACAGGTATCGTCTTCAGCGTGTTTGATCGAATTTCTTAGGGAGGAAAAAATAGCTGTCTGTGGGAAGGCAGCTTGATGAGGACGAGGTCACAGTTTCCCATGAATCGCAGCAATATACCGATAGAGATGTCTCCATTTCAGAAGGTGTCTAGATTACAGCTGAAAGACAGTGTCACAACCTGAATGGTTAGACGGCATCACTCCACAGAGCCCTGGCAACGTCTCTGACAAGAACCAACTTCTCCCACATTCTCTCCTCCGTAGCCACACCTCTATTGATGTTGTGGCTGGCAAATCCACACTGCGGGCTCACCGCAAGCGAGTCCTCCAGGACCTCGGATGTGCTTCTTCCCTGCCCCGTGGCAATGGCGTCGGCAGCTTGGAGAACTCGGTTGATGAGAGCGTCTTTGTCCTCAAGCTCGGCGACCTTGGTCGAGACTAAGCCGAGGACCACGTTCTTCCCTCGGGGGACGAATCTCAGCGGTTCAAAGTGCCCAGAGATGCGAGGGTCGTCGAACTCCAAGTAGAATGTGGCATAATTCAGCTTGGGAAACACCTGGCTAGCGATCTTCTCGTACGATCCCTCGGCAAAAGATGGGCCGCCGGGAATGTTGCCGCGGCAGAGGTGGACGCCAACATGCAAATCCATCGGGAGGTTCTTGATGGCCTCGTTGTGCGCCCAAATGTACAGATCCAGCAGGGAGTCAGGGTCAATACCGTCTCCCCGTAGACCTTCCCGGAAGTCCTCCACAATGAAGAAGGTCAGGTTAGGGTCGTCAATCTGGACTGATCTCAGGCCCGCGTCGTACAGGATCATTAGCTCGGCGCGATAAGCCCTCGCTAGATCTAGGAGATACTCCCGATCAGAAGAGTACACGCCAGGGGCAAACGCTGTGCCCCTAACTAGGTACATATGCTGCCAAGATATCGAGGGAATGGCCATCTTGCAGTCTTTCCAGTGTTCCTGAGGCACGGCCTTCTTGATCATCTCCCACGCGGGCAAGTAAGCCGAGGTGGCGTGTTTGATCTTGCCAGTAGCAATGACAGCAGCGAAATGGTTCAGTCCCATCTTAGCGAGACCAGTAATGTTGGGCAGCCCAGTTCGGAAGTCTTGCGGAATTCTAAGATCTTGGCGGACCTCCATGCCCTGAAGTTCCTCGAAGAAGCCGCTGAAGAAGATAGTGCGCTCGTACTCGCCAGAGGTAATGGGTCGAATCGACAGTTCCAGCTGCTTCTTGGCTGCGTACGCAATGGCGGATGCTGTTGCCGCAGCCTGGCTCTTGGACAACTTGTCTGAGTAAAAGCCCATGGTGGATTGCGACTCTAAGAGGGATGCCGGGCGGATCAGGGATCCGACTTGCTCGGAGCGAAATGGAGGAGCCATAATGAGTGGTACAAGGTGATTTGAGGCGTAGAAAAAGTGATGGACCAGATCAACGTTCATCTTTGAGGACTTATATATGCTACGTGATCCACTCAAGACACGCCCCTGAGGTAGGCAGTTCGAGCCCCTGTAGTCTAGTTGCCCACCCACGGCGTGCCCCCTCCGTATGCTGTCGGGGTATATCGACCAATGGTGCATGGGGGAAGATAACCCGATATGGCATGCTCTCCAGACTGGAGTGGACCCATGATGTTGAGATCGAGTGTTTCACTCATTTGCTGAACTCAGAGTAGCCTCACCACTTGCTCCTCCAGCCCGTCAACGCTATGATTTACGGAAGCATTTCTTTTTGAGTTTTGCTAGTCGGGCAGTGTTAGTTTGCTATCTGGGTAATATCCCCTATAATTCGTGATTATAGAGAGAACGATAGAAATAGTAATAAAGATAACGACGACGACGACGATAATAACGATAATAGTAGTATTAATAATAATAAACGATACTAATAGATAATAATAACGATAAAAGCGAGAATAAGAAGTATAGTCGCTTTAGAAATAAGCTACGAATTTACGTGTGTATAAACACTGCCTAAATAGCAAAACTCTTTTTTTTTTGGCCGTCCAATTGCGTTGGTAAGAAAGGCAGATGAGAAACATAAATATCATCAAACGAATGACTGATGGGAATGTGTTGTTTAAGCTAGAGAAAAGATGGCTAGCAAAGCTAAAATCTTCACTAAGGCAGGATATCGCATACCAAGCCAGGAGCCATAAGTCTTAAGCAATTTTGAAGTCTGAGCTGTTTGAAGGGTCAAACTTGGGTTGCGTGACCACATAGCCATCTATCAGTGTTGGTTGATGTATCAAGGCGTAAGCTCGAGCGTCTTTTGAATCATTTATCTGAGAGATCGAGACGCAAATGCATTTTCATACGCATTTTCATCTTAAATGGACTTCAAAATCGTTAACAGATTGCAAGAGGCAATCTGCGGGCACTCGCATTTTGGCTGACTACCTCAGGATCTCCCTCCGCAAATCCAATGCGGACAGTTCGCGAGCCCATGTGGTTCCGAGTGTACCTTATTCATATTCTCCAATTTTCTCAAAAAGATAGTTGATAGTCGCTCGAGAGTAAGGCTGACTTGATAGAAAAGCGATAGGCTTCCCGAGGAACGGTCATGCCAGATGGCCGTGGTCCCCGGGTTAGACCATCCGTTTCTGACCTTTTTGTCACACCACAGGCAGAGTCTGCCTGTTTCCCATTGTATTTCTTCCGTGTATGGATAATAAATAATGAAGCTATTGAAGAGAAGTTGCAAAGGCGACGCTCGTTCGTTACCAGTCTAATTGCACGTGATGCCGATGTCATCGTAGAAGGAATCAGGTGCGGCCGTGCATATGAGTAACAACGCTGTCTTTTCTTTTTGCAAATTACTTATTGGCATTTAGCACAGTTCAGGCTTGCATCTTAGACGACGCAATTGATGCAAAGTTTGCAAATGTCCATAAGTAAGCTATCTTGCATTCGGCGGCTGTTGCCCGCCGAGCATTGCGTAGGCTGGTACGTACGGCGACAAGGGTCTGAGCTGCACCAGAACAGTAGCATACAGTTTATCATCTTCCTGGCACAGAATCGGCGGCAATACTTCAAGTCTAAACCTCAGAGGCCTGAGATCATTCGGAACCTGAGGTTTACTGAGTATGGCACGATCTCAAACATCTTCAATGCTATGTCTGCTCGTAGAGTCGGATCAACAAGACACAACTCTAACAACGGGCAATTGGGCGACATTCAAGCTTATCCCCAGCTCTGATCCCAGCACACACTAAAACGGCTAGTACCAGCTCGGGTTAGAAATAATAGGTGCAACGCGCGAAGTCAAATGACACGCGTGTATTATTTAACTTTATGATGCCGTGCTATCCAGAACCCCACCAGCTTACCTATGTTGCAGCTTCCTCTTTCGGGTGGGCCGCGTCAATTTCCACGACGACAAAGTCTAGCATAACGGCGCGACTTGCCAACTTATATCCTCGAAGGCCACCACACAGGCTTCTATTGCGTTGGCAGCCAGAAGTCTCAAAGTCGAAGTCACCATGCAGCTCCCTCACCACCCAATCCTTTCCCTTCAATTGACGCCCAAGTTCGATGCCGATGGTGTTAGCAGCCTCTCCGTGCTGTTCCTAATTCAAAATCCAGCGTTTAAGCCTGATCAGCCCGCATTTTCTTTCTATCCCTTCAAAGACAACATACCAGCTCATCCTTTTCACGAGCGCGACATCAAGGCTACGGATAACTCGGGGCCTCTCGAAATCCAATTTCGAGATCTACCTTCGGAAGGTCGTAATATCCAGCAACATTGGTCATTCAGTAGACAAACCCGAGGCGACGTCAAACTTGAATTTGACGTCTTTCCTCGCCATGTCGACGTCACGACTCCCTTGGGTGCGCGTATCGATCTTCGCAAGGACCAAGGCGGTGTCCACGGCGTGGGACAATGGTTCCTACCTCTGTTATTGTCCGACCAAGTCTTCACGAATGTGGTCAAGTGGAAGGTCCCGGCTGATGCACCGGAATCTACGAGATGTGTTTGGAGCTATGGCGAAGGAACCAAACCTCTTATCCGTGTTGGTCGTGCCGAGACCTTGTGGAACACTGTTTACATGGTTGGGCCAGTCCAACGTTATCCGGAAGTCTCTCCAGAAAGCGATGATGGTTTCGCTGCCTGCTACTGGTTCGGAGACTTGCCGCCCAACCTTGAGCGGCTCAAATCATACAATGCCGTCCTATTTCCAAAGCTGGCGTCCTTCTTTGGCGTGACTGGTGAATCTTACCGGATCTTCATTCGCAAGTCTCTGGTCGGGTTTGGAGGCAGCGGGTTCGATGGAAGTTATGTTTTGGAGTACGAAAACGCAACGAAGAATGAGACAGACGATTCACTGGTTCTGCTGTTCACCCATGAGATGGTACACAGCTTTGTTGACATCAACCCCGAGGAGGATGGGTATGAAAATGAGTGGTACATCGAAGGTTAGTGGTACCCACGCTTCCCATTTTTCATCACGGTGGTTGCTAAGTATTACGTGATAAATAGGGGTTGCCGAGTTTTACAGCTCGTTTCTCCCGTACCGTTTTGGTTTCCGAGGGATGGACTTTCTTATTAAAAGTCTCAATGGTCATCTTCAAGCCTACTACACAAGTCCAAGAATCACAATCGACGTTCGCAAGGCCGCTGAGATTATGTTCAGCGACTGGTATGGAGAATGGATATCTTATAAGCGTGGTTTTGCCTACTTGCTGTTCATCGATCTTTATCTTCGGAGGCAAACCGGCCAAAACGACATCATGAGCAACGGGCCTCTTGACCAAATCATTATCGACCTCTCTAGAAGATGCAGGAATGGAAAAACTGTCCGGGCTCAACAGTGGCTTGAAAGTCTCACAGAGTATCTTGGAAGCGACAAGCTCCCCATTGCCCAACAATACGAAGGTATGCTTCGTGGTCGACATATCATTGACTTCGAAGGCCTTTCGTTCGATGGCGGATCCCAGAAACTCAACGAGTGTCGCCTTCCAATCATGGAGTTCGGGTTTGACCGCAGCAGTGTTCATACACGCATCGTGTCGGGTGTTATTCCGAACTCCCCAGCAGCCGTCGCGGGATTGTGGAATGGCGCCCACATTATTCGCACATCAAGAGCAGGCCTTTGCGTTGAGGACTTTCGTAATACATACACTGTGGTGGTAAAAGATGGTGACGAGGATCGCCCAATTCAATTTCTTCCACGTTTGCTGGACAAAACAGCCAGTGCCTGGCAGTTTGATGCTTAAGCAAGACAAAGGTACTCAGCTTGGACAAGATGGAATACGAGCTTGATGAGATGATACGACAGTATATAGAAACGGAGCTTTATCGCTTCTAAACCTGCGTCTTCATAACGCGAGAGATCCTGTGAGACATTGCTATGGAGAGAAATCTATCATGTTTAAGCCGGCAATTTCTCCCACTTCATGCCTAATACGCCAATGATGGAGATTACTGCCACTGCCATTGGTACACGAAAGGTTTCCTGAAGTGCCTTGTTGTACGCGTTGATGATCCCCGGAAGTAGATCTACCGAGATCATGTCCTTCAGATTGGTAGCTCCCATGTCAGCAATAGCTTGTCCGTCGAGTCCGCCTTGGCCGTGTAAATTCCGCTTCAAATTGTTGACAAAGACTGTATTTGCGACCGACATGAGGACTGCTGGACCGAGATTCTGAAAAAGAGTGACAGCGGCAGTCCCAGCCGGGATATCCGCGAGAACGAGAGTGGACTGCACTCCCATCATGGGTTGTTGGGTCCCTGCACCAATCCCGATGCCTGCGATGATAGGATAAATGATCCATTCGCTTGGCCCCGTGTCAACTTCGAACCTGGTCATAAGTCCAAGGCCGACCGAAGAGATGGTTGTAGAAAAGAGCATAAAGGGGTTATACCATCCCAAGAGGGTCACCAGGTATCCGGCAACCAACGCCGCCAGTACCTCTCCACCAACATAAGGCACAAGCTTGATGCCAGACTCTCTCGCCGAGTTGCCCTTGATCGCCTGAAACCATATTGGCAGCCAAATATCTGCAGTATAGTAAGCTGCGTCGATACAGGCGGCATAAAGGCAAGCAAACGCAACGTTGCGCTGCTTCATAAGCCGAGGTGGTAAAGCGGCCTTGTCACCTTTCCAAATCTGTGAAGTGACGAAAGCGACCAGCATGACCGCAAATAACACGAGGAGTGCAATCATGGGACCGCTACTCCACGGATACTCCGACCCGCCCCACTGGAGTGCCAATAAAAGACAGACCATGCAGGCGAAGAAAACGGCGAGACCAATTATGTCGAATTCCTTGATTTTGGAAGACAGCCTTCTGTTGCCGCCAGAGATAATCTGGGCCGGAGGTTTGAAAGAGAATTGAATCAATCCCAGTGTTGCGATACCGACAGGAATACTAATGTAGAACGCCCACCGCCAGGACAAATGACTGTCTGTCAAGGCCCCTGAGATCAGAGGACCGACGATGCCGCCAACGCCTGAGAATGCGCCCAGGAACCCAGTGTACACTGCCCGTTGGCGGATTGGGACGGAATGTGCCAGAACAACCCAGGTGCCTGTGATTTGACGATGATGGTTAGATGAGCCAACGACGAGAGTGGAACGAGAGAGACAGATGAGATAAAATCAGAGAGAATGAAAGTTCGGACCTATGATGATGCCACTGCAGCCGATGCCGGTAATGGCACGACCGATGATGAAGGCAATAGAGTTGGGTGCGCTTCCGCAAACCGCTAGACCGACCTCTCGGAAGGCGATGGCCACCATGAATGTCAACTTCAAAGAGAACAGCTCGTAGCATTTACCGTAGACTAGTTGAAATGAACAAAGCTGTCGCAAGTCAGCCGTGTTGAATGAGGCAACCTAAGACGCACCACTTACGCTCAACATGTACGCGGAACCGTACCATCCCACGTGCTGAAGTGAGTTGAATTGATTTGTGATTGCAGGAATGGCCGTTGCAATCAGAGTCATGTCCAAAAACACCAAGAATACAGCCATAGCAAGGCCCAGGATAATAAGGGCTAGTCGAATGCCTCTTGGGTACTCGATGGCCGAATCTTCCTGGTAGCCAGCTTCTTTGGCTTCCTTAACTTCGAGGGAAACGGGAAGCGCTGGGACTTTCGTGTCAGAGGAAATGCTTGATCGCTTTCCCATGGAAAGCTCCTCTGAGCAATTTGAAGACTGAGCTGCATCTTTGGCGCTTGAAGTAATTGCTCTGGAGGGCTCCGATATCGCCATGATGTGGTGCGTGTGAGACAAAGTTTTGAACGACGTGGACAAGAAATGAACTAAGTATATGAGCACACTCTTTTCTTGAGTCTTGCAGGCCGATAGGCCTGTATCAGTCAGATTCTCGGACTGATGCAGCAAGTTCTTTCGAGGTGTCTCAGAGATTCGTAAGCAACGTCAGCCAAGTTGTCAAGTGGTCAGAAATTAGGGGAGTGAAAAAGTTCCTGGTGAGTAGGTGGCCAGCAGCCCGGGCAATTTCAAGGTATTAGACACGAAATTCATCATTTACGTCCCTGTCATCTCAAACTCTTACGCGAGAAGTTGGGGCCTCTTCAGTGCCTTGCGACACTAAGACTAATAGGTGATACTACCAAGATGAACGTAAGGGATCATACACAGCCCAGTTGACATCGACCCCATGACCGGTTGCAATCCCATTCGACAATTGCAAAGCCAGGGTCAGCGAGGCAGCTGTGCCCGAGGCAAAATTCTCGGAACCAGCGTCTGATTCCAAATTCTATGTTGTACATATCACATTCAGAATGGCCGTGAATAGCCTCGTAGCTGTTTCAAGGGCTGTCATTGGTTCGAGAAGTCGAAATCCTCAACTCTTGGCGACAATCCTTCCAGCCGTGGCTTGGCCTAGCTTGCCGAATTTCAGCCTGCCATGCTAGGTCAAGCTCACACCCTGGGTCACACACTTCTGCAATAGGAAGCTGGGTGTTAGGTTCTCATCCCATGAAATCGTAACCGCGAAGCCACTAGCATGAAGACGTTTTCGCGACTTCACGTCATTGGTGAGATCGCATTGCGTTCTCGAAAAACATAGTACGTTTAGGGCTCATCACAGACAAGTGCGAATCCACAAGCACGATGCAGGCACACCTTATCTAAACAAGGATGAATGAAGTTTCTTGATTCAGGAGCAGGTAGAAGTGAATTGCACTTTTGACAGGATCGCCAATGCTGGTCTGATGCAAGGATTATTGATGCCTTCGGCAACGATACGAAAACCTGATGATTGCAAATCAACATAGGCAAACCTTGAAGCACTTTAAGATGGAGGCAAGATGGGGCTCCATATGGTAAGACATGTCACACGAAAAGACGTGACTGCAGGGAAGATGGGACTACTGACCATGCCCTCTTCATCAAAGGTAAGACGATTCGGTTCCCTTTGACGCTCACGATAGGTTCGCATGGTTTTGCTTTGCCCCTCGTCAGATCCTCAACGGACTTTTGTAATCCTCTGGGGCAGCCATTCAGTAGGGGAGTCTCGACGAATTTGGCAATTCCAATCGCCACTTGCTTACATGTATGCGGAAGGCTTCGGTGAACTAGAAGGTGAAAACTTTTATGGGACTCTCAGGGTACTTCTTCAATCGGGTGCTCTTTGCAACATCTAGACTACTGGCTTGTATGGCGAGCACAAAGTACTCGAAAACGGCCCGGTGTCATCTACCGCCGGAAAGTACTTGAAGCTCGGAGATGCCCACATATCATCCCTTCTGTTTCTCGAGGAAGTCTACTTGAATGTCCGTGGGCCAAGTTGCTCGTGTCGATTGAACGGATCATTCTTTGTTCACTTTCATTTTCTACCGAGAAGAAATCATTACACAAGCACCATGATGGCCAGCTACGGTCGCGCTTCATACCCAGAAACGAAAACAGCCGAAACTCTGCTGTTCCGCTCCCACAGATTTGAGGCCCTTCAAGAGTACGCACACTGTTCAGCTGCCTCTATAATTCAGCTTGCTTGTGTCGTAGCATTGAAGGCATACGCATCAGTTGAGTCCATCAACTTCTTAGGAGAGGATCAGGAGTGGTTACTTTGGAACACTCCCTTGTCCCCAAAGAGCCGCATCTTCGAACTTCTCTGCAAGCCAAAAGTTGCAAGTGCCGCCTCTGTGACTATCTCGAAGGCCAATCTCACAGAGTATGCTCTCATTGTATCGTCCTTCCGTGATGGATGTCCCCTGAACATGGCACAAGAGGCCCTTCCGTCTCTACATGCTGTGAAAGCCGTACACCCGCAGGTTAGTCCAAGCCCTTTTAACTAACATGGTCTCTTGCGTTACCCATCCCCATCGCCATAATTTCCTCATGTAGTTGGCGCTGTTTCTCATCATAGTGTGAAAACGTTAGCTGAAATTTGTAAAGACAGTCATGGCCTTTACTGCGGGCCAAGATCCGCTCTCTCATAGTCTTCTTGTACGATGCGAATATTCAGAAACGACCCACTCAGACTGGCGTGCGAGAAAGATACTTTCAACATTTCGCAATGCACTCGAAAGCATCATCGCCCAGCCGAATGCCAATTTGTGTGATCTCAATCTCCTGGATGAAGGCGACCATCACCAATACGATGTCTGGAACCAGCTCGACTCGGATCATGAAAATGTCTCTGTACAAGACATGATTGCAAGTCATGTTCATGGGTCACCTCTGAACATAGCTGTTGATGCGTGGGATGGTACTCTGTCTTACGCAGAGTTAGACGAGAAGTCAAGCAATATCGCCAACGAGCTTGTCAGGCGAGGCGTCCGAGCCGAGTCCAAGGTCGCTCTATTATTTGAGAAGAGTGTATGGAACATTGTGGCAACGGTGGCTGTTCTCAAAGCCGGCGGTGCGTTTGTGCCCTTGGATCCATTCCAGCCGGACGGCCGAATCTCAAACCTCCTCGATAAGATTCAGCCAAAGACTGTGCTGAGCTCCAAGACATACACCGAGCGTTTACGTGCGCTATCGAGAAACATTCTGTGTGTTGAAGAGCAATCAACACAGCAGCTATTTGGCCTTGCAACTGCACCCTTTCCTTCACCAAGACCTTGGGATCTGGCTTATATCATGTTCACTTCCGGAAGCACCGGAGAACCAAAAGGGGTGATGGTTGACAATGCCGCCTGCTCTTCCAGTATCGCCGCCCACGGAAAAGCCACAGGATTCAACAGACAGACGAGGGTCATCCAATACGCTCGTCATACCTTCGACGCGTCTATCGCCGAAATCCTCACGACTCTCAGCTTCGGTGGCTGCATTGTTATCCCGTCTGAAGACGAGAGATTGAACGACATCACCAGTGTCATGCAGCTAAAGAGGGTAAATTGGGCATTCTTTACGCCTTCTGTGATCCGACTTCTTGAACCGTCCGAGTTACCCGGACTGACAACCTTGTTATTGGGCGGCGAAGCTGTCGGTCAAGATAATATCGAGAAATGGGGGCGTGGACGCAATCTCATCAATGCATTTGGGCCTACTGAGAACACTGTCTTCTCGACTATGCACCTTGTTCGATCCAATGGGAACCCCGGAGTTATAGGGCGTGGGGTTGGAACCTGTTGCTGGATCGTCGTACCAGACGACCCTACTCGGTTGTCACCTCTTGGTGCCGTTGGAGAGCTGGTTCTTGAAGGTCCCCAGCTGGCGAGGGGCTACCTGAATTTTGAGGAGGGCGAAGGACCTAACAATGCCTTCATTCGTGATCCTCCTTGGCTCGCCAAACACAATCGACGAGGACGGCTTTATCGGACAGGGGACTTGTGCCGCTTTGACCAGAATGGTGTGATTCACTTTGAAGGCCGCAAAGACACTCAGCTCAAGATCTCTGGACAGCGGCTGGAAGCCTCTGAAGTTGAATATCATCTGCGCTCAGCGTTTAAGACTCAGAGTGTTGTTGTGGACGTCGTCACGAGGCCAAGTTATGGATCGAAAAAGAACGCCAAAGTACTGGTGGCCTTCATTTGCCAACAAGGAAACGCCGGGAGTGACTCAGTCGATGGCAGATGCGTCATGCCCAGACAGAATTCAGCTCTTCGGAAGATGATACCGAAGGTTGAAGCTATGGTTTCCAGCGTTCTTCCCTCCTGGATGTGTCCCTCCCTCTACATCCCTCTTTTTAGCCTGCCTCTCACCACCAATGGCAAGGTTGATCTCAAGCGTTTACGCCGGGAAGTTGACGACCTCCGTCCAGAGCAGTTCTATGGTTTCTCTGAGTTGGGCCTGGAGGATGACACTGAAGAAGCTGCGAACGAGAATACCGAGCTCCAAAACGTAATGCGCGGTCTTTGGGCCGGCGTTCTCGGAATCTCCGAGGGCATGCTATCGGCCAGCAGCAATTTCTTACGCCTTGGTGGAGATTCTATGGCCGTGATATCGCTAGTGTCGGCTGCGCGTAAAAGCGGTCTCGCGCTGGAATTCGCACAAGTCTTCAAGAATCCAATCTTGGGAGACCTCTGTCAGCTTCCCCTGCTCCAGTCCAAGAAGTCCATGATTACCACACGACCTATGGAACTTCTAGATGGGGAATCTGTGGCTCTTACAGAAATTGCCGAGGAGTGTTCCATCATTATAGAGGACATTGAAGACGCTTTTCCCTGCACACCCCTACAGGAGGGGCTCATGGCCATGTCTTCCACAACTGCTAATTCATTCCTGGTCCAGTATGTGCTTCAGCTTGGAGCAGATGTCGATGTCGCAAGCTTGAAAAACGCGTGGAATTTAGTTTCCAAAGCACACGGCATCCTACGCACTCGTCTGGTAGACACATCGACATCTGGCATCCAGCAAGTTGTCGTACACGAGGCCCTACGCTGGAATGAAAGCTCCAATCTTGATGAATATCTAGACTTTGACCTGAAAAAGGCGTCAACATTTGGGGTTCCGCTCAATCGATTCGGCATCATCTACGATACCAATGGTCTTGCATCGAGTATGGTCTGGACTGTGCATCACGCAATTGTCGATGGTCACTCTGTCGGACTCACCCTACGAGCAGTGAGGGACGCCTTCAGAAATTCTTTTGAAGCTACGAAAGCTTCTTTCTCTTCCTTCATCAAATATTCCCAAACTTCAGCATCAGAATTGTCAACCCAATACTGGAAGTCAGTCTTTGAGGGAGGAGAGTATGAGCAATTCCCAAGGAAGCCGCCTTGCATTGTTTCTGCCAACGCGAATCCAGAGAAAGCATTTGTTCGTCTTAATATGGCTCTTCCCATATCCGGCTTAGATGTGACTGCGACAACTATCTTGCGTGCAGCCTGGGCACTTGTCATTAGCCGCTTCAGCGGGTCCAGCAATGCCGTCTTTGGGGTCACGTCATCGGGAAGGAATGCTTCATTTGATGGAATCGAGACCGTTATGGGTCCAGTCATTTCGACTGTTCCGTTGCGGGTTAAGTGTGATCGAAGTCAGACCGTGATCGATTTTCTCACCGGGCTTCAGACGGCCACTATCGACATGATCCCCTTCGAGCAGATGGGCATTCAGAACATATCTCGCATAGATGCCAATTGCAAGGCTGCCTGCGAGTTTCAGAGCATGATGATCATTCAGCCTGAAGTAGATATGGCCATGGATGGTGCTCCTTTCACTGCTTTTGAGCGACCACAAGATCTTGACAAATTCAACTCCCACGCCGTCATGGTTGAGTGCAGTCTCCGGGAGACTTCGGTTCACGTCAACTTCAACTATGACACCGAGTACCTTGATCATTCCCAAGCTTCCAGACTGGTGGAATATTTCGACACTGCACTGGGGTTCTTAGTCGCAAGTCAAACCACACGTCTCGAGACATTCTTTGCCCAACCTTCGGCCGAAGATATCAAGCAGATACAAGCTTGGAACCAAAAACCGCCCTACATCACCGAAGCCTGCGTTCATCAATTGTTTGCGACTCAAGCTCAGATCCAACCAAATGCACAGGCAATCTTTTCTTGGGATGGACATCTCAGCTTTTTGGAGCTTGACAAGAAAGCTTCACAATTGGCTCGAGTTCTTGTGGATTTGGGTGTTGGCCCAGAGAGCAAAGTAGTGTACTGCTTCGAAAAGTCTCTCTACACTGTTGTGTCTATGCTGGCTATCCTGAAAGCTGGGGGCGCAATGGTTCCCCTCGACCCTGCCTACCCATTGGAGCGCAAATCTTTCATTGTCCAGAATGTTGCCGCCAAAGTTGTCGTGGTATCTTCCTCTCAAGCAGATTCATTCTCTGGATCAGATACTCCAGTAGTGACCGTGAGTCGGGCTCTGTTTGAGAAAATGGACAAGCTGCACGTTCAAGCCTTCTCGAGCGCAGAAGTTCAACCTCACCATGCTGCCACAGTTCTGTTCACCTCTGGCAGTACGGGGTTGCCGAAAGGTGTTGTGCAAGAACATCGCACTCTTTGTTCCACAGCAAATGCTCAGTCGGCAGGCATGCAAATGTTCAAGGGCTCGAGAATTCTCCAATTTTCCGCTCATGTATTTGATGTCAGTGTCATTGAGATTGTCAACGCACTGGTCTTGGGAGCCTGTATCTGCATCCCATCTGATGAAGACAGGCTGAACAACCTTGCTGGATTTGTGACAGAATCCCAGGCAGACTGGGCCTTCTTCACGCCGTCCTTCGCACGTACCCTTGATCCTGGCGACCTGCCAAGCTTGAAGACAGTCTGCATGGGCGGCGAGGCCATGACCGTCGACAACATCGAGACCTGGGCTAGTCGCGTCCAACTTATCAACGCCTATGGGCCCTGCGAGGGTAGCGTATGTACTGTGACTCGAATGAGTAACGTGGAGTTCCTTGTGGGTGACAGTATTGGCCATGGTCTAAATTGTCATGTCTGGATCGTGGATCCCGATACCCACGAGAGACTGCTTCCCATTGGAAGCATTGGTGAGATCCTGATCGATGGACCCAGTGTTGCTCGCGGATATCTAGGGGATCCGGAGAAAACTAGCAAATCGTTCATCGCCGACCCATCGTGGACGAGTAATTTCAATTTTGGAGAAGAATCAAGGAGGATGTACAAGACTGGAGATCTCGGCAGATTCAACTCAGATGGCTCAGTTTCATACCTCGGACGCAAAGATACCCAGATCAAGCTTCGCGGTCAAAGAATTGAGCTGGGAGAGATCGAACATCGGCTCATCGACATCCTCCCAGCTGGCTCTCTTGTAGCCGTTGATGTCTTGTCTCTTTCGAGATCCTCCAGCAAGCATTTGGTTGCGTTTATTCAGCTTGGCGGTCTATCTGACAACTTCTCAGAGCGTAAGAACGCTGTTGATGATATGGCGAGCCAACTGAAGACGCAGCTGTTATCCGTTCTGCCTATCTACATGGTACCTGCTCACTTTCAATGTGTTGAGTCTCTGCCATTCGGTACGACTGGGAAGCTCGATCGGCGAAGACTCAAAGAATACGCCGCAAACTTGGATACTCTGCATGGTCTGCGTACTGCTCCAAATGAGGGCGAATTCAGAGAATTCGACTTTGGAGGTAGTCTACTTCCTGATGAAGACATCGCCTTGTCTATCAGCAACAAGTTGGCTGAATTATTGTCGAGGAATGACCCAGAAAGAAAGCAGTCCTTGCGTGGGAGTAATTTCAACCCCTTCTACGCCGGTATGGACTCCGTCCAAGTCGTCTCACTTTCTACCTTTGTTCGGAAGACCTATGGGACAAGTCTTCCGATCAAGAAGTACATGAACAGTGCAGCGACTATTCGGGATATTGCTCGGTGGATCGCTGAGGATCGCCAGGTTCCCAAACAGGACGACGGACTCGAGCTTCTGGATGAGATCGAGAAGTATGACAAGTCGCTTCCAGCACTTCGGCCCCAAGACACAGCATGGAATGAGAAGTTCAGCCCAAAAGCGGTATTTTTGACAGGAGCAACTGGGTTCCTTGGAAATCAGCTTCTCTGCCAGCTCTTAGAGCGTCCAGGAGTGTCCAAGATCGTCGCTTTGGTGAGAGGTTCAACAGCTGCGCATGCTACCGAAAGACTTTTCTCACTTGCGCGTGGCAGTAGCTGGTGGCGCGAGGCATACACTTGCCGCATCGAAGTTTGGCACGGCGATCTCTCGCTCCCACACCTTGGCCTAGAAGACACGCAATGGTCTCGACTGGACGGATCAGGTACTGAGGATGACTTGATCGACGCTGTGGTTCATAACGGTGCAGTTGTCAACTGGATGGCGGATTACCATGCCCTGGTACCTGCCAACACGCTATCCACCGTTCAACTCCTCACTGCCGTCGCGAGGGCGTGCGCCAGCCGACCGGTGCGCTTTACTTATGTCTCGGGAGGCCATCTCTCGACTTCCCCTGACAATGTCAACGAAGTTGCAGAGGAGCTCAAGTCGTACCCAGCATACAGCCAGACGAAGTTTGTCTCTGAGATTCTCGTGGCGCGTTTTGCTCAACGTCTCGCTCAAGCCGGCCATGGGTCTCTTGTTTCCATTGTGAAGCCAGGTCTGATTATGGGTAGTTCCTCTGATGGGATCTCCAATACAGACGACTTCCTCTGGCGTGTGACAGCCAGTGCCCTTGACATTGGTCTTCGTGTTGATGAGGACCCCGGCTCGTGGATAGCTGCGGCCGGTGTTGACCTGGTTGCGAAGATTATCCTGGACAGCTGTCTACTCCAACCCGCCGACTGTGGCGCCAGTGTCTCCAAAAAGGTCTTGAGCGGCATCAGTCTGAGCGACTACTGGGACATTGTTGCCGAAGAGACTGGACGTGTCACAGAACCGTCAGACGCAAAGCAGTGGTTGGGCGCCCTGCAGTGTGAGGTGGAGGGCAAGGGGTCGGGTCACAGAATGTGGCCGGTGATGCACTTCGTCGAGGATAAAGGAGGCATTCTTGGCCAGCCCTTAGGCGCAATGACGGCTGAAGATCAAGCCGAACATCAAGCTGTTGTCCGTAAAGCTTTGCGAAAGAGCTTGCAATATCTTGTAGCCATTGGGTACATGAACATCAGCCGAACGAGTAGCGAGGACGGCGACAATGCCAGTGAGTCCGGTGTTGTGGTTCCTGGGTCCCTAGTGTTTTCGCGGACTCCGACGACCCCGATCTGGAATCAGACGACTGATCCAAAGCGTCTTGGGTATGGAGATCACAGTGAACAAAAGTTGGAACTGCCGGTAACAGGTGCGCCGCGGTCTCCGAGTCCCTTGTGCGACAGCATAAGGAGGAGATGAAGGGATTTTTGAAATCTGACGAAGGAAATAGGCAGGGAATTTCTGGCAAATTTGGAGTCTTGGCTCTTGTATCGAATTTCTTTCTGACGTGTATGCGCTTTCTTCACAGGGGCAATTGTATATGAAAGCTTACCTTACTGGCCTACAGATAATTAATTGACTGTTCTGGAAACTCGCACCAATGAATCTCCCGCACCTCGTCTGAATCAGTGGCGCCCGCAATAGCCCGCGATCTGAGCGGCCATTAGGCCAACAACCAAGTCATGACTTCGGCGAAGAAATCCTCACGAAGCAAGTTTAGTCGACTTATTGCTAGTTGTTACGGTCAGCTATCCGACAGTAGGGTCTGCTAACAGAAGTTGGGGATTGACGTTTAAACAGTACACTGGGGTCGTGGTCGTAGGTCGTAGGTCGTAGGTCGTAGGCTGTAGTAGATCAAGTCTTCAGAGGCTAAGGTGATCAGTCTTAGACTCAACAAGTAATTCGCAGTGAAGGTGAGCTGAAAGTATCTGTGGTGATAATCACAAGTTGATTGCTGAAGAGCT